>NC_079448.1:2857094-2877094 GCF_903798145.1 Danio aesculapii
CATTTTCCCCTTCGGTGTTATCTTCAACTAGTGAAATACACGCTCAATCGGATTCAGATCAGGTGATTGACTAGGCCTTTGCATAACATTCCACTTCTTTCAAACTGTTGTAATTCCTACATCGTTCACCTGATTTGGATGTAAATACCCTCAAATTAAGGCAGACAGTCTGCAATTAAAGCACATCTTGTTCGTTTGACTTCAAATCCATTGTGTTGGTTTATAGAGCCAAAAATATTAGAATTGTCAATGTCCAAATATTTATGGACCTAACTGTAAATACTGTATCAACTTAAGGAAAATAACAAAATGGTAAAAAAATATATGATAAAAATAATAGTTATGTAATACTGTGCAAAATAAAGGTACAAAATATGCCATGGGGTGGTCCTCCCACATTTACACATTTATTAGTGACTGTAGGCATATAGACTAATCTTAAGATACCAATTTGGACTTTTACGACACTACCTGACAAAAGTCTTGTCGTCGATCCCAGATGTAAGAGCAACAAATAATAACTCGACTTCTAGTTGATCATTTGGAAAAGTGGCAGAATGTCGATTTTTGCATCCCAATCATCACAAATACTGCAGAAGACATACTGGAACTCGCATGGAGACAAGATTCTCATAGAAATCAGTCAAGTTTGGTGAAGGAAAAATCATGGTTTGGGGTTACATTCAGTATGGGGGTGTGTGAGAGATCTGCAGAGTGGATGGCAACATCAACACCCTCCACATCAAAGCTCCTAAAAGCAAAGAAGGTCAATGTGCTCCAGGATTGGCCAACCTAGTCACCAGACATAAACATTATTGAGCATGTCTGGGGTAAGATGGAGGAGGCATTGAAGATGAATCTAAGAGTCTTGAAGAACTCTGGGAGTCCTGCAAAAACGCTTTCTTTGCCATTCCAGATGACTTTATTAATCAGTGATTTGAGTCATGTCAGAGATGTATGGATGCAGTCCTCCAAGCTCATGATGGAGTCAGACACAATATTCATTCTGTTTCCACTGCAGCATGACCACATATTCTATACTGGACATTATTGAAGGTTCAGTGACAAGACTTTTGTCTCACTAAAGTCAGACCTTACTGTCCTAATGAAATCAGTCAAAATCAAGGCATGATCAGATTTTATTGTGCTCAAATAAGCGTAATCTAGAGGCCTTTGCCTTTCATATTAGCCACTTCTGATACCAAATGATCAACTAGAAGTCAAGTTATTATTTGTTGCTGCTAAAACTTGGATAGGAGACAAGACTTTTGTCAGGTAGTGTGTATATGGACATAACAAGTCTTAAAAACTATTTTACTTATACTTAAAACTGATTTTTACCAGCCAAACTAAAATTATTATAGTAAATAATATTATAAACTATAATAGTTATTAACAAACTTATTATAGTAAATACAAAAATTTACTATAAATACCAAAGTACTGTAACTAAAGTGCTTAACATTTAAATTTTAAATGTAAAAGTAACTACTATAAACATTCAAATGTACTATACTACAGTGTTTTTACAGTAAATACTTTAAAATGGCCTTGTTCCTTTAAACATCACTTAAGTAATATTATTACAAATTACAAGACATGATCAGATTTTACTGTGGTAAATAAGCGTAATCTAGAGGCCTTTGCCTCTCATATAAGCCACTTCTGATACCAAATGATCAACTCGAAGTCAACTTATTATTTGTTGCTAATAAATTTGGATAGGCGACAAGACTTTTGTCAGGTTGTGTACTTTTAAAAGGTACCAACCCAGCTTTAGTACAATTTCTGTATGATAATAGGCATGGCCAATATTCTCGTTTTTTCTTAAAGGAATTAATTTATGGTATTCACGTACACATTTTGACAGCTAATACGCTGGTGATGTGATGCTTTGCAATAGTTGCAGACCCCTTTCCGATATCAAAATGCTTTTTTTGAAGCCAAATTAATTTAAACAGTCAGTTATGGCTCCGTCACGGGATTAACAAACTTGAATACGATCCTAAAGAAAATCCGCTCTAAAGTAAAAACTTTTCATCCAGAGTTTTTGTCCAGACACGATCCAACATGAGGCGACAACACAGCTGGGTTTCATTGGTGATGTACCAGTGCTAAGACAACAATCATTTTAATCCATTCACGTACAAACAGAGCTGTGTTTTAAAGTCTCAGCCTGCTTCAGTCACTCAAACCACATCTACACACATTCTCCACTAACACACGCGCATGCACTCTTCAAACACACCGTTCCTGTAGGAGTGGGCAGTTCTTGGCCAAACTAAGCTGCCAAGCGGACCAGATGTGTGTTGGATGTGTGTGAGAGAGAGAGAAGTACAAGAACAGAGAAGGGAGTAAACAAAAGTGAGAGCCGGAGAGATATTAATAGAGGCGGTCTGCCGGACGGACGCACGGAGCTGATGCTTGTCGGTTATCTAACAAACACAGACGCACTACAGATAATTACAGGGGAAAGAGATGAAGCGCAGGCGTCAGCAGAAGCTCACACACAGATGGAGAAGCTGCTGAGCTAAAGCAAGCCTTCACTTTCATCTAAGCAAACCTCACCAACTTCTGTTTACACTGGGAAAACAAATGATTCGTTGGATTTACTCTATTATTTTAAGGTCTGTGGTTGCAAACTATTGATTTGGGCTGAATTTAAACAAACTAATGAAGTTGAGGATTACTACATTTCATTTGTTTGTTTTAATTCAGCCCATATAAAGTGTTTGCAACCACTAACCTTAAAATAATTGAGTAAATCCAATGTACTTAATTAAATGTAGTAAGTCCAATGTACTAAATCAAATGTAGTAAATCCAGTGCAGTAGAACATGCTGAACTACTTCCATCTCTATCTCTGTCTCTCTCTCGCATTGATGTGACATTAACAGGCTGGTCATTTTTAATGAGTTCTGCCAAGTTCTGGGTAAATAAATTATGCCACTAATTAGACTTGGATTTAGACACTCCCTCATGTGCTTCCAACTCTGGCCTGACCTTCTTCTGTCTGCCTGCCTGTCTCGGCTCCATCGCTTACTTTAAAAACTAGACTTACATTTTATCAAGAGTATGAGAGTGGTGCATCAACATGCTGAACTGCATTTTAATCATGGATTTCTTATTCTTGCAGTTCATCAAGCGTATTTAGTTATATTTATGTCAAGTATTTACAACTGAAGTGAATTATTAGCCCCCTGTACATTTTCCCCCAATTTCTGTTTAAGGAAAGAAGATTTTCTTCACATTTCTAAACATAATAGTTTTAATAACTCATTTCTAATAACTGAATTCTTTTATCTTTGCTATGATGACAGTAAATAATATTAGACTAGATATTCTTCAAGATACTAGTGTTCAGCTTAAAGTGACATTTTAAGGTTTAACTAGGTTAATAGGGTATATGCCGAGCTAGTGTGTTTCCCGTACTGATAAACTTCCGGTGACCTGTTATTGTGAATTTTATACGCTTCCTTTTCCAGCATCGATGTTGTAAAGTAATTCAAATACAATCAGTTAAACAGACTTTGGCATTCATTTAGTTGCTCAAGCATAAAACGAGACAAAAAACCGTTTACTCGCATACACCCGTCAGAATCGGCAGGCTCACGCAGAAGCTCCATTGAATATACTGGGGTAAAATAAATGCTCATATTATAAAGACATGGTGGGGGAAATGTTATTTAATGCAGTGCTTCTTGTACAATCTGAGACCCACTTTATATTGGATAGCCAGTGGAGAGCCAGTGGAGATCGCTGATTTTTAAAGAAAACAGACCTTAAGCAAGCCGATTTTGCATTGGCACACAATTCACCGGAAACTATTAACACAGGTTATTAAAACCCTGGCAAATTAAAAGTCCTATTAGCATGCTTCGGCATATACCCTATTAGGGTAATTAGGCAAGTGATTGTATAACAGTGGTTTGTTCTGGAGACAATCCAAAACAATGATTGCTTAAGGGGGCTAATAATATTGACCTTAAAATGCTTTAAAAATTAAAATCTGCCTTTATTTTAGCTGAAATAAAACACATAAGAAGAAAAAATATTATGGGAAATACTGTGAAAAAACTCCTGAATCTGTTCAACATCATTTGGAAAATATTTGAAAAATAAAATAAAATGACAGGACGACAAATATTTCTTCACTGTTATTCGCAAGTTATTATTTGTTATTCCTAAAACTTGCATAGGCAACAACACTTTTGTCAGGTAGTGCATATATTTTTGGACTTAATGTCAAGTATTCTCCATTTCTCTTCACCTTTTAAAGTTTTACACATTTTTTTGACATATTTATTTTACATTTAAGTTGTTTTATTTCATACATAAATCACACTATTGTTAAAGTAAATGTGATTTTTAGTTGGTCTTCTCTTAGTAATGTCCATTTTAGCACTGAGTCTCAGACAGACTAAAGCCATTCATTCACACCAGGCTGCTCACATTTTTTGAAATGCTAACTAAATATAAATAAAACACTAAAAGTATATGTTTTTCTGTATTATATATTAAAGAGAACACCTTTAATTTCAGTCTGGATGCTTTTTTCTGCTCCACGGTGATCGTTTTCCCCTCTGAAATCTGTTATTTCTATTCCTCAGATCGAGAAGCTGTCAAAAGATCTGAAAGAAGCCAAAGCGAAGGTGATCACTGTGCACGTGCCTGTGGCTCCGCCTCCTCGTCCAGGTGAGGCCAGTTTGCCTCCGCCTCCTCGTCCAGGTGAGGCCAGTCTGCCTCTGCCTCCTCCACCTCCACCCTTACCGGGACAGACTGCGATGCCTCCTCCTCCACCTCCTCCTCCTCTACCTGGAGGTCCTGCTTTCCCTCCTCCACCTCCTCCTCCTCCTCTACCCGGAGCAGCTGCAATGCCACCTCCACCACCACCTTTACCCGGAGCAGCCGGTTTTCCTCCTCCACCTCCACCGCCTCCTCTTCCGGGTGGTCCTGGTCTTCCTCCTCCTCCACCTCCTCTCCCTGGAGGTCCAGGCATGCCTCCTCCTCCTCCTCCTCCACCTGGGATGGCCGGTATGCCACCTCCACCTCCTCCTATGGGCGGTCCCGGGATGCCTCCGCCTCCTCCGTTTGGAGGATGGGCTCCTCCTGTTCCTCAGCTGCCCTTCGGATTACAGCCTAAAAAAGAATACAAGCCTGAGGTGCAGATGAAGAGGGCCAACTGGAGCAAGGTGTGTATGCTGCGAAACTACACCACACACCATGACTCAAAATTAAAGCTCCCATGAAGTTTTTCTTTTAGATGTTAGGATCAATATTGTTCGTTTTAGGATATCTATAAGATAACCTGACAGAATTTGCATTTTTACCCGATATAAAACTGATATAAACACAGGGCTGGGCGATATTCACGATATCATGTTTCATTTTAATCGATATCGATAATTATTGACTATTTTTTGACAATTCATTTAGGAATGTTAGGATTTTTCGATTTAACCACTTTATTTTAATTTACCAACATTACTGAGGCAAATAGATTTAATAGTCAAAAACAAAAATAACTGATCTCTTCATAATAAAATGAAGACGAGTGTTAAAGAGACTTATAAAGTTGATGACTAAAATGTTACGAAGTGTGTGCAATGGTAAAGTGTAAATGCTGAACAATCTAAGCAAACTTTAGGTTGTGAATAATAATGATACAGTAAACCTCAAACTCTGTAAACAAATGATGATCCTCAAATCTGAGCTTTTCAGTAAAGGAACCAACCATCATTATTCAAATACACACTGCAACATTACAAATCGTGGAGTTGAATGGCTATATTACCCCCATGCTAAAAACTCTTTCAGATGGAGAGCTAGTGGCTGGGATGCACAAGAAAAGAAACCAAAAAGCCACTTTGGCGACATCCTTACATGCTTTTTGATTTACAATCTTCTCAGTGCTACTACATGGCAACCATTTTAGAGTGTGTTGTTTTTCTGACCTGAAGTGACATTTTAGTAGTACTTTTTAATATTTATTTATTTTTATAATTTTTATTTTTGTTTATTTTGTATTTTATTTTATTTTTCATTAAATTTTTTAATAGCTATTTGTATTTATTTGTTTATATATTTTTTATTTATTTTGTATTTTATAATTTGTTTTATTTTTATAATTTTTATTTATGTTGTATTTTATTTTATTTCATTTTTCATTTAATTTGTATTAGCTATTTTTTATTTATTTTAATTTTGTATAATTTATTTATTTTTATTATTTTTATTTGTTGTTTTTATTTAGTTTTCATTAAATGTTTTATTAGCTATTTTATTTTATTACATTATTTATTTATTTTTATTTTTATTTTGTGTTTTATATTTTATGTATTTTTTATTATTTTTTTAATTTTATAATTTTATTTATATTTTTTTATATTTTATATTTTATTTAATTTAGTATTATTTATTCATTTATTTTTATAATTTTTATTTATTTGTATTTTATATTTTATAAAATTTTTAATTATTTATTTTTAATTTTTATAATTTTTATTTTTATTTATTTTGTACCTTATATTTTATTTTTCATTATTTTTCCATTCAATTTTTATTATTTTGTTTGGTTTCATCATTTTAATATTTTATTTTAAGTCAGTCGCCTCATCAGCATGAGTGTTATACTATTGGAAGCTGTTATCTACTTGCAAGGTAATGATTCTTTTCATGTTTCTGACCTTTTGCTTTTAACAAAAATCCATTAGAAATGCATTGCAGCAGATGTGATTTTTATGGAAATAAGCAGCAGTGTGAAATTAATCACACTCTTCACAGTTTTATGGGGAAAAATAGATAGAGACGTCATTCAAAATTTACATAATATAAATTGTAAATGCATGAGAATTTCTGCGGAAGACATAAATATTACATTAAATTAAATTATAAATACTATTGGCGTTTGCCCCATCGGCATGAATATTTGTTAAAGCAGTTGTACTGTACAAAACTCCAGCAAGGCAATGTTTTCAGAGGATCTTTCTGTTTTATTAACAAAATTGTGTAACCGATGCATTAAATGATATCTGCAGAAACGAGCAGTAGCATGGAATACATTACAGGTAATTCATGCATAATAATTAGTTGTTCATTTATTGTCTTCTAAACAACTCCTAGCCAACACACACTGAAACACAGAGCTTCCTTTTCAGAAGTCTTGTTCAGTTTGGGTTTGAAATGGATAAAAGCACGCAGCTTTGTTGTTTTGGCATCTCTTTGTGTTTTTCAGCATTTCTTGCATGAAACAGTGCTCTGAAAACATGCTGCTCCAGTTAAAAGAAGTTCAGCTTTTCAAAACCATGTCTCTAGGCTTTGCATTTTTCTCTCTCCACTACCCTACAACAACAACAAAACACATTTGAACAAAGCCTTTGTGTCGGGATTTGTGTGGATGAGTTTGTTACGCAGACTAATTCTGAAAATAGGTACATTTGACCCTTGTTTAAAGCAAAATACAAAGAAAAATAATAATAAATAAATTTAATGGGTAAATGTCAATTAAATTATTATATTATTTCATATTATGTTCCATTCATTCATTTTCCTTCAGCTTAGTTCCTTATATTATTGAATTACATTATATTACATTATATTACATTAAATTATATTATATTTTATTATATTATATTATATTAAATTATATTATATTAAATTACATTAAATTACATTAAATTACATTATATATTATATTATATTATATATTATTATATTATATTAAATTACATTTTATATTATTATATTATATTATATTATATTTTATTATATTTTATTATATTATATTATATTAAATTACATTAAATTACATTAAATTACATTATATATTATATTATATTAAATTACATTTTATATTATTATATTATATTATATTAGATTATATTACATTATATTACATTATATATTATTATATTATATTATATTATATTAAATTACATTTTATATTATTATATTATATTATATTATATTATATTATATTTTATTTTATTATATTATAATAAATTACATTAAATTACATTATATATTATATTAAATTATATTATATTATATTGTATTGTTACATTATAATACATTACATTATATATTATTACATTATATTATATTATATTACATTATAATACATTATATTACATTACATTATATTATATTATATTATATTGAATTAGATTATATTAGATTGAATAATTCATTCATTTTCTTTTCGGCTTAGACCCTTTATTAATCTTATCCAGCATATGTTTACACAGCGGATGCCCTTCCCGCTGCAACCAATCTCTGGGAATAGATTGAATTATTATATTATATTACATTACATTACATTACATTACATTACATTACATTGTTACGTTACGTTATGTTATGTTACGATTAGTTTCTATTATATTATAGTAAATTATATTATATTGAATTAGATTATATTATATTGCTTTAGATTATATCAGATTATGTTGAATTAGATTATATTATATTGTATTGAATTAATAATGGTAAATTGGTCAATATAATGTGACTTCATCAGTGTCTGTCTGTCACTGACTGCTATTTATCTGAGGTCATGCAGTAGAAACAGATACACACACACACACACAGTGGGCGGGGAGAACCAGCTTATTTGCATTTAAAGGCACAGCTAGACTGTCTCTGAGCACTGGGCATATTCTCTATTGTATAATAAATAGTCCGATGAGTATTTTGAACTGAAATTTTACAGACACATTCTGGAGACACGTCTCACATCTCACTTGTAAAAGGAGTCAAATAGGAGCCATTAAAATTGATGTTAGTTTAAAGTACCTGACAAGTCTTGGGATGCAGTTCAACAGATGATCCATCAGAAAAATCGACCTACTGACTTTTGTTCCAAGTTGTCAGGTAGTGTAGATATACAAACCAATAAGAAAGCCTCGATGAAGCAGATTTTGGGTTTGGACTCGTCCCATATGTGCGTCTCTCCATCCCAGCGTCTGTCCCATGTGCAGCAGTGCATTATGGGTAATGGCGAGGCGTTGATCACGAGCGGCTCCTCTGATCTCTGGTTCTCTCCATCCCTCCACAAGAGCAGAAACATCAAACCCGCTCCTGTCTCCTTTTAGCCTAAAGCTACTCTTTAATGGCTTCAGTGGAATTCATGAGTGTTTAGAGTCTCAGTGGTTCGGGCTCTTTGAGGATGGCGGTGAAATAGCTTTTTAATAAGCCTGTGTCTTTTGACTGTGTCTCTGAAAGATAATTAAATTGCTGGTAGAAAGGACAGCATTCTTTTGTAATTTAAATTAACATTTTTTTCTTATTTCTTTTTTTTGGGGGGGGGGCGCGCTCTCATCCTCTTGTTATCTCTCTCTCTGGATAATTAGATGCTGCTGTATCATTAGAGGTTGTACCTTGTCTTCGTGTCCTAACCTCCTCCGCTTTACCCTTATATATCTGTTCCTCTCTGATTTATGCTGCGTTTCGCATTTAGAGTGGAAACGGAGGTGAGGGTGGTGCACTTACATAAGCTGAATGCTAAATCTCTATGCAGATTCAGACGTGAACGTGAATCTAATTGTGATTTTCCTGATCAAAATTGCGATTTTAAAATGCAATTTGATAAAAGAGCCGCAGGTTTGATGTGGTGGTTTTAACAGCACCAAAGAAAGACCAAGCATAATCTCAAAGTATGCTACTGTTTATTTAAAGGGTCATGAAAACCCCCTCTTTCGGTTCAAGTCTACCTTCGGAATTTTTCTAAAAATGCTTCGTGATTGGTAGGCCCATACGGAATCTGTGCTCGCAGATTTCCGCAGATTTTTAGCCCATCATTAATTCTGTTTATTTACTTGAGTAAATGTGTGTAAATCTATATTTATTCAGTTTTTTAATTAATCACAGTGATATTATTGACTAATATGAAAATGTTCATCAGTCTTTTACTGGAGATATTATATGAGAGACTTGCTTTGTTTACCAAATAAAGTGGATCTAATTGGATTTACATTATAAACATTAAATAAAAGTTAAAAATATATAATTTTTTATTTCACATATTAAGGTTTTAGTTATGATACTCAACAGAAATCCGCAGATTTTTACTAAAATTCTCAGCAGAAATGGCAAAAAACGTCCGCAGATTCCGTCTGGCCCTAGTGGTGGGAGTGGAGCGCTGCGAGCAGAGGGAGGAGTGGGCGTGGCCGCCAGAGCAGGGGGAAAAAGAGGGGAGCGAACAACTGTCAGTCGACTCACAAAATGTGACACAAACCGTGAGAAGACGCATGATTATCCTGCAGTGGTCTACTTTTTAAGTAACGTTCGTTGGATCACTTTAATATCTCGCGCTCATCTCCTTTTCCATAGTAATAATCAGAATAATCGCAGCTTTTGTGATTTAAAAATCTCACCTTTGCAAATCGCGATTTCGGTTTAAAATTGATTAATCGTGCAGGCCTAATGTAAACTATTTTAAAAGCGCTAAAGCACTGACGCTAGCTTACATTAAGGTTGAAACAACGACAGCAAATGTTTTTGCAATTTAAAGCGGAAATAATTCAAAATGCAAAAGGTCAACAGAAAAACCTTCACGTTTATATTGTCACATTTTCCACATTGTTCAGGGTAACGTGCTTACGAACTGTTACCAGTTGATAGTGCGTCGAATTAATTCGAAATCGTGATTTTAGTTTAGAAACGATTAATCGTGCAAGCCTTCGTGAACATATAGCTGTGCCTTTGCAAGTGCGCACTGACCCTGAAGTCTTGCGTTTTCAACGTGAGCTATTCGTTCACTGCAAAAAAGGCTTTTCTTCAATTTTTTACATTTAATTTATTATTATTTTTTAAAATTATTTCATTATTTTTTTTTCTAAATATAGTATATATAATATATAAATATATAAGTCTAAATGTCTAAAAATATCGAAACTATTATGTTTTACGCAGCAGATGCCTTTCCAGCGGGAACCCAGTACTGGAAAACACCCATACACTCTCACATTCACACACACACTCATACACTATGGCCAATTTAGTTCATTCAATTCCCCTTTAGCGCATGTGTTTGGACAGTGGGGGAAACCGGAGCACCCGGAGGAATCCCACGCCAGCATGGGGAGAACGTGCAAACTCCACACAGAAATGCCAACTGACCCAGCCTGAACCCGAACCAGCGACTCTCTCGCTGTGAAGCCACTGTGCCGCGCCTCAGAACTGCTTAAAATATTTCAGTTGAATTAAAAAGGCATATGATTTTCAGCCCCCGATAAACTTCTGGTGACTGTTGATGTGACATTTCGCATTGATAATGTAATTTAATTATAATATACTCCATTTAATAGACTTAAGCATTCATTTACTTGTTGAAGCATAAACGATATGAATTAATGGCCAATCAGAACACTCCTTAAGCTTTTGCATGACAGTATGTGAAAACTATTTATTTATTTTTTAGAATAAAGCACATTCACCTTTTTCTATTGCATATATAAACTTTTAAAGTACCATCATATGTCCTGTCCTCTTTAAAACTTCTTGTGTAGATATTTTTATTTTATATTAATATATAATTATCTCTATAAGTATGAGAGTGCCAAAAGATGGAATAGGACTTGATTTCAGCTTCGGATGGTGTATTTAATTCGTTTCTATTATTGATTCCTATCATTGATTCATCCGTTTCAGTGAGTCATGCAAGATCCTCATGCCTGGTTATAATATTCCCTTTCCTTGCTGTGAGTTATTGCTTTTGTGCATTTAGATGAATGCACATCAAATATTCTTCCTTCCTCATTAGGTCAGAAAGAGAGTGGAAAACATGCCTTGATTAATTTCATCTCAAATTTGACTGCATTTTCTTTCATGCATTAATTATTTTGAATCTAATTGTACACAGTGGCTGCTGGCCGAAATAATTAGCAGGAATATATAATTTATATATATATATTTTAATACGTTTAGAGAATATGTTTCTGAAAGTTTTTCCTGTTCACCAAGACAATGTACACTCACTGGCCACTTCATTAGGTACACCTGTCCAACTGCTCGTTAACGCAAATTTCTAATCAGTCAATCACATGGCAGCAACTCAATGCATTTAGGCATGTAGACATGGTCAAGACGATCTGCTGCAGTTCAAACTGAGCATCAGAATGGGGAAGAAAGGGGATTTAAGTGACTTTGAATGTGGCATGGTTGTTGCCAGACGAGCTGGTCTGAGTATTTCAGAAACTGCTGATCTACTGGGATTTTCATACACAACCATCTCTAGTGTTTACAGAGAATGGTCTGAACAAGAGAAAATATCCAGTGAGCGGCAGTTCTGTGGCGCAAATGCCTTCTTGATGCCAGAGGTCAGAGGAGAATGGCCAGACTGGTTCCAGCTGATAGAAAGGCAACAGTAACTCAAATAAGCACTCGTTACAACCGAGGTCTGCAGAAGAGCATCTCTGAACACACAACACGTCTAACCTTGAGGCGGATGGGCTACAGCAGCAGAAGACCACACCGGGTGCCACTCCTGTCAGCTAAGAACAGGAAACTAAGGCTACAATTCACACAGGCTCACCAAAACTGGACAATAGAAGATTGGAGAAACGTTGCCTGGTCTGATGAGTCTCCATTTCTGCTGCCACATTTGGATGGTCGGGTCAGAATTTGGCCTCAACAACAGGAAAGCATGGATCCAGCCTGTCTTGTATCAATGGTTCAGTCTGGTGGTGGTGGTGTAATGGTGTGGTGGATATTCTCTTGGCACACTTTGGGTTCATTAGTACCAAATGAGCATCGTGTCAACGCCACAGCCTGCCTGAGTATTGTTGCTGACCATGTCCATCCCTTTATGACCACAGTGTACTCATCTTCTGATGGCTACTTTCAGCAGGATAACACACCATGTCATAAAGAGCCAATCATCTCAGACTGGTTTCTTGAACATGACAATGAGTTCACTATACTCAAATGGCCTCCACAGTCACCAGATCTCAATCCAATAGAGCACCTTTGGGATGTGGTGGAATGGGAGATTGGCATCATGGATGTGCAGCTGACAAATCTGCAGCAACTGCCTGATGCCATCATGTCAATATGGAGCAAAATCTCTGAGGAATATTTCCAGTAGCTTATTGAATCTACGCCACGAAGGATTAAGGCAGTTCTGAAGGCAAAAGGGGGTCCAACACTAGTTACTAGTAATGTGTACCTAATAAAGTGGCCGGTGAGTGTATATGAAAAATAAAGTGAAACAATAATATATATTGAAATTTATGTAATAAATGACTGGTTTCCATTTAAATATAGTTTAAAATACAATGTATTTCTTGGATTGATTTTAATATGCTTATTTGTGCTGATTTTGAGACATTTAAAGTTTTTTTGATGGAAAAAAAAAATCAAAAAGAGCATTTATTTAATATAGAAATCATTTAAATCAGTCTAAATGTTATTTGATCAGTTTAATGCATCTTTGTTGAGTAGAAATGTTAACTTCTCATTTAGCTGACCCCAAAAATTCATACAGAAGTGTTCATAAA
This sequence comes from Danio aesculapii, assembly GCF_903798145.1. Taxonomy (NCBI): domain Eukaryota; kingdom Metazoa; phylum Chordata; class Actinopteri; order Cypriniformes; family Danionidae; genus Danio; species Danio aesculapii. The sequence continues at coordinate 2,870,591 of NC_079448.1, forward strand.
TGTATATAGAAACTCTCTTAGAGAACGGAGCTGCAGGATTGTAAAGACTTTTGTCTGTCCATCCCAGCGTGCATTGAGACTGTCGTCTTTCTTTCCCTTTGTGTGTAAAATCAGGATCCGTTTTTAATGAGTTTCCCCCTCTTTTATTCTGTCTCTATTATCATATTCTTGTCTTCCTCTAATCCCTGTTCTACATTTCTCATTCTGTCTTTGCTGGCTGTCTGAAGGCGGTGCTGATATCCTGACAGCCTGTTCGCTGCTGTTAAACTCATTTCGCTCCCAAGACTTGCAGCGTTTTTCTTCTGTGTAAATGAGGTTATGCGTTGAGACTGTGAGAAAGCGTTCGCTGGCGTTTCATCTTCTCGAATGGGGGTAAAAATTAAGCCCCTGATCTCCGAATGGCAATCTACGCTCCATTAGTCAGTTCCGGCGTCCATAAACGATAGAGAACCGCATTTGAAGCGTATGATCGTATCAGCGGCGGCTACATAATGGTATTGTCCAGACACCAGGGCCGAATTAAAGCAATAATCCGGTCGAGGCTGAGCGCTACTCGTGTTTTACCGTGATTGAGGGATGTTTTAGGTGCATAAGTGAATTAACGAGATTAAACGCTCTAAGATGGTCTTCCATCAAGTTTCATTAGATCAACTGTGGAGTGTTTGTGGTGTGAAAACAACACACTGCATCAATATAGACTTCAACTTTTGTGCAACACAGGTGTGTGTGTGTGTCTGCTAATTAGACTGGTACGTTTCTGTGATTGTTATAAATGAAAGATGAATAGACGACTGGAAACATGAGTGGATGAAGGGCATCCGCTGTGTAAAACGTGCTGGATAAGTTGGCGGTTCATTCCACTGTGGCGACCCCTGATTAATAAAGGGACTAAGCCGAAAAGAAAATAAATGAATAAATGAATGAATGGATGAATGGACCTATGGATGGTTCAATAAATGAAAGCAAGGGGGTGGATATATACACACTTGGATGTGATTGATTGGATTATGGATGTAAAGATGGAGGAATGGAGTGATGATGAGTGAGTTTGTGTTGTTTGTTCTTCACAGATCTCGCCGGAGGATCTCTCTGAAGGCAGCTTCTGGGTGAAGGCCAAGGAGGACCGCTTCGAGGATAAGGAGCTCTTCGCCAAACTCACACTGGCCTTCTCCACACAGACCAAGAGTGAGTCCAGCTACTTGCATACACATCACTTCTCACACACCAACCCACACCATGCATCATCATGCACACACATACACACACACATACACAAACCATCACACGCATCATCATCATCACACACACGCACCATCAGATGCATCATCACACACACACATGCTTACTCACACACACACACCATACACTCACCGTGCATCATCATGCACAGACATACACACGCCTTCACATACAATCTCTCACACACAGTCACACCCACACATACACTTACACCATCTCACACAAACACACACCATTTCGCACACACCATCATACACACACTGAGAGATCATCACACATTAAACCTGTCTCTCTTTCTCCTCTATCTGTCTCACTCAACACAGCCTCCAAAGGTAAGACACACCCCTCGCTTTGTGCTCGCGCATCTTCTGTGCTTGTGTGTTGGGGGGGGGGCTGAAGACAGCGATAGGGAAGACATAACTGTCATCTCAGTGTATAGCACAACATCAGATGACAATGACAGACATAAGTGTGTGTGTGTGTGTGTGTTTACTGAAAGAGAACACGAATCCAAGAAGAAAACCAAAAGTATTGAACTTGTATTGAAATTGAAAACAGAGATTGAAAAAAATGACTGAAGAAAAATACAAAAACCCTGTAGTGAAGTTAAAGTAAACGGTGGTCTTGATTATTTGATTTAATATTTATATGCATTTATAAAATACTAAAATAGCAAATCACTGGTCCTCTATTTACTGACGTTTGATGAAAATATAATGTTCTTTTAATATAATTCAGCAACATTTGATTTAATGAATTGCCGTTTACTGATCATTTAGTTTTACGCTCACTGGCCACTTTATTAGGTACACCTTTCTAGTACCAGGTTGGACCCCCTTTTGCCTTCAGAACTGCCTTAATCCTTCATGGCGTAGATTCAACAAGGTACTGGAAATATTCCTCAGAGATTTTGCTCCATATTGACATGATAGCATCACGCAGTTGCTGCAGATTTGTCGGCTGCACATCCATGATGCCAATCCCCCATTCCACCACATCCCAAAGGTGCTCTATTGGATTGAGATCTGGTGACTGTGGAGGCCATTTTTAGTACAGTGAACTTATTGTCATGTTTATGAAACCAGTCTGAGATGATTCACGCTTTATGACATGGTGCGTTATCCTGCTGGAACTAGCCATCAGAAGATGGGTGCACTGTGGTCATAAAGGGATGGACATAGTTAGCAACAAATGGACATGGTCAGTTGCCTTTCTGTCAGCTGGAACCAGTCTGGCCATTCTCCTCTGACCTCCGGCATCAACAAGGCATTTGCGCCCACAGAACTGCCGCTCACTGGATATTTCCTCTTTTTCAGACCATTCACTGTAAACCCTAGAAATGGTTGTGCGTGAAAATCCCAGTAGATCAGCAGTTTCTGAAATACTCAAACCAGCCCGTCTGGCCCAACAACCATGCCACATTCAAAGTCACTTAAATCCCCTTTCTTCCCCATTCTGATGCTCTGTTTGAACTGCAGCAGATCGTCTTGATCATGTCTACATGCCTAAATTTATTGAGTTCCTGCCATGTGATTGGCTGATTAAAAATGTGCGTTAACGAGCAGTTGGACAGGTGTACCTAATAAAGTGGCCGGTAAGTGTATTTCTGTTCAGTTCCATTTTTTACATCATTGTTTCATTTTAAGTTCAAATAATTGATGTTAACACATGATTTTTAGGTACTTTGAATTCAAATCATGTCATTTAGCATTTCACATCGCAGTGCTAATTGGTGTTGATGGTAAATGTGTCTCATTGTTGTAAAAAACAAAACAAACAATGCAAACAAACTTAAAATACATGCAAAAGATAGTTCTTGTTGTTGTTTTAAAATATAGTTTCTTTTATTTAGTGATGAAATATGACTCGTGTTCTTGAAAAGATTCATGTGATTCACCCGGATGTCATATTTTCGGTCACTGTATGCAAAAAGCATCCTCATGAATTAGAAATGAGCGAGAAGCAAGTGTCAGTTTGTGTGTGTGTGTGTGTGTGTGTGTGTTTTCTGCCACCTGCTCTTTGTCCTCTGTGACTGGCCTTTACAGTGTTATTGCATATTTATATCTGATAGCATATACAGCACAGTCCACTTTAACAAGCTGTGAGAGTGTGTGAGCTGAGAGTGTGTATGTGGCTTTGCCCTTCAGCAAATGACCTTCAAACAGTGTGATGTTGTCATGCGTCCGCCGCACTCTCTCTCTCACACATACACACGCATAAGCACACACACACTGTTTTCTGTTTTGAATATGGAAAACCAAACCTTGAAATGTCATCTTTGGCAGCTGTTTTCCTAAGGACCACCTGAGCTGTGTGTGTATGTATGTGTGTGTGTGTGTGTGTGTCCAGCTGTCTGAGTTGATGTAGGATAACCTTTTCTGATATCTGACTGTAAATGAATGCTGCCCTTTTCAGATCTTCCATCTGTCCGATCCTGTCCGTAAAACATGAGCGTGTGTGTGTGTGTGTGTGTGTGTTTGTCCTTGAGCAGGACTGTGTTATTCTCCTCTCTCTTTCTCTCTCTCTGTCTTTCTCCTCCGGTCATCTCACTCTCTCCAACCAAGCGAGAGGACGCCACCGACAGGCAGGTCTGACCTCTGACCTGTGCTGACGGTGGGGTCGCGGGTCGATGACCTCTCCAGTGAGGTCTCGCTGATGATTGTTGATGTAATTGGACAGGACCTGAAGCACATTATCTTCTGTGGGTGTTTGCTTCATCGCTGATGCTGCTGTTGCTCATTCTCAGTTGCGGAGACTTGAACACGCTTCGTTTTCTGCACACGCTTGCGCTGAATTGTCTGAAGCTGCTCAATGATCCCGCTGGTTCCAGACGCTCTTACTTGCCCTTTTTAAAGTTGACATATTAGTGAAGCGTATTAAAATGCAGTCAGAATTACCCTATAGTTTAAAGATGACCTATTATGCCATTTTTACAAGATGTCAAATAAGTCTCTGATGTCTCTAGAGTGTGTGTGTGAAGTTTCAGCTCAAGTTACCACACAGATAATGTTTTATATCTTCTTGAAATAGACCCTTTTAGGCTTTGACTAAAAATGTGTTTTGGTGACCGTCGCTTTAAATTCAAATGAGAAATGAGGAGAGGCCGGAGCTATAAACGCCTCCGTCTCAGCATAGTGGCAAATCCAATAGAGCAGTGGTCCACAACCTTTTTATCTGGAGCATTTGACGCGCTTCAGACTGCAGAAAAAAGTGCGAGCAAACATCTAACAAACGGAGCAATGGAACAGACAGAAAGGCAAGCAGCTTACAGTGATGTAGATTGGTTTAAAGGTGCAGTATGTACGTTTGACACCCAGTGGTTGAAATAGGTGTCAAACCTAGTTTGCACTCCTGGATCAAAACAAACACGAGAGCAGGTTGCCAGATTGAGGACAGGAGCGAGTGATTTAAACTGTGCTCTAAATAAAAGCAACAGCACCCGATAGAAGGAATATTCTCCATAGTAAAAGGAGATTTTGTCCTAACCAACACCTCGAATTGATATATTAGAAACGGCTTCTGTTTCTCACAGCTGAATAACAGAAAACTGATAATGATCAGCTCAGGTACACCTCATGTGCTTTATTCAGTGTTAAATGCTAATAATGTGAGTAAGAACGCTATTTTACATGACATTTATTGCCATATACTGAAAGCAGCAGCAGATAGTTCACCTCAGATCCTGAAAATAAAACAAACCGTTTAAACTTTAGAACTAAACACATGATTCAGCATCTACATTTAATAATGTTAAAGAAGGTTAATATGTATTAAATATAGATGATAAACCTTACCATTTCGTGAGTGACTGCATATTCAGTACTTCTGAATGGCTGTGTTTACATTTCTGTCGAGTTTCGTCTGGTGCAAACAGCCAAATTGCTCATCACTGCGTATCTCATCACGTAGCATGCGTTAGGACACAGGGTTACAATGTAACCTGCTCACCTAATGTTTACGCTCGTGATATTTATATAATTTGCTAATCAATAACCTCATGTGGAACTTTGAATCTGTGTCTCATTTCGGCTACTGCTACTGTCCACTCTGCTACTGTCCACCATAGGTCGCATTTCAGTCACGGACGCATGCTTGCAGAGCCTTCCCGAATGAATGAATAAAATACGCTGTTTTCCTCCAAGGCAACCCAATGCTGAAATATAATTGGCTAAACTGGCAGTGGGCGGGTTAAATGACCAAAACAAAGACAGCTGTTCCGGCATGGAAAACACATTTTAAAAGCAGAATATCTGACTTCAGCATTGTTTTTCAGATAAACAAGAATGTTCACTGAGCATGTTTCTGAAATATCTGCAAATATATGATGGTGTTTTTATACGAAAGAAGAGTCTTAACTTACATACAGCACCTTTAAGGGTGATGGCCGCTGGACATGAACAAATTGAAGGACATTATTTGTGCTTTACATGTATGGTTGGTATTATGTGCGTCAAATCAAAAATGATTTAGTTTAACTCTTTGCCTGCCGTTGATGACTTTAACACTTCCACTTGTGTTTTAGTAAAATATTTATTCATTACAGGCCTAAATCAGCACAAAAATACACATACAGTGACATTGTCATTATCGAAAACTCCACTAAAATATTAAATACTTTTTATTTTGCCAATATAACACTGCCGAGACACAAACTAGTGTAGAAACCCATACATTCTCAAAGAGCACATAGACACAGTCTAATACATGCATGGCGGTGTGTTTTGCACAGGCAATCACTGCTCTATTTCAGTGGAAAATATCAAAAATCCAGATTACTTTCCCTGATCGCATTTATAGGCGCACGGGAAGGCGAGAGTGCATTTCTGAGACACTTTTAAGGAGGCTGTGCGAGTTTGATGACTGAACCTGCCCAATTACACACACACAGACACACACCGACTGATGGTTTTACAGTCTGCGGATGGAGGGCGCTTTTATTTTCCTGCAATCTTCCCTCCACGTCCGCGTGCAGATGCAAGCTGGACTTATTTCACGTGTGTCTGTATATGTGTGTGTGTTATTGATTTGGCTTTCCTCCGTGTGTCTTTTAATGTCTCGCTGGCGGCCTGCTTTTGCCTGTCTCCACAGAGAGCAGCGAGTCTCTCTGGATATGGTTGAGACGGTTCAGCCGTTCACCTCTGCTCACACACACACATATGAACAAACTCCTGTGATGTATACAGCGACCTACTTTACCATCACACACACACATACACACAGCAGGTCTCGTCTCATTCCCTGATGTCCAGACTCTGAGTTATAGAC
>NC_079448.1:2879594-2907094 GCF_903798145.1 Danio aesculapii
TATTATTTTTGTTGTTGTTATTATTGTTATTATTGTTATTGTTATTATTATTATTATTATTATTATAATTATTATTATATTATTATTATTGTTGTTGTTGTTGTTGTTATTATTATTGTTATTATTATTAATATTGTTATTATTATTATTATTATTATTGCTATTATTATTATTGCTATTATTATTATTATTATTATTATTATTATTATACCAACTTATATTTATTACTGTAAACAAATTGTACATATTTAGACATGACTTGGTAAAAGCACTCAATATATTATATTCATATTTCTAAAAAGTGCATTGCTAAAATGAAATTCTAGTCATAAAATCTTAAAGCTACAGTACAAAAATCCAAATAAAACAACAATATAATTCCAAATGTCCATAATATGAATTATATATAGATTATGGTAGTGAGAATTTATGGTGTTAAATGTGTGTATTTATCATAATAATCTTCAATCATGTTTGTATGCCTCCTCAAAATACAGCACATAATATTTTTAACATATTTCACCTCTAAGTTTCTGCTGTTTTTACATGGTTCAGTTTCTCCTTGTGGGATGTTTCTGGCACATTCTGTCCTTATATCACTCCTCCTCATATATCTGCAGTCCCCAGTAGACGGGGATGTCTAAATCCTTCATAAAACCCCCTGAACGCCGTCTAGTTTTTCTAAGGCTGCAGTGTTTATCAGTGAGGGTCTCAATCCTAATGTGTCCTTCATAAAACAGACAGAGAATAGACCACCTGCTTCAGCGCTTCAGATATAAAGTCAGCTGTTAATGTCCTCATAAAGCGCTGGTGTGTGTGTGTGTGTGTCATTAACTGCTGCTTTTACGGCTCCTCAGAGTCTGCTGGTTTTATATTGGAGGCCGTTTTGTGCTGCTGGATGGAGGAAATTGCTCTTGACCGGCCAATCCAAAGTAAAAGGACTTCTGTAATATCTTGGAAATGTTCTTCCTGCTGTTTTTTTTATACGCCTGCATCAATCTCTCTCGCTCTCTCTGCTTATCAGAGTGCTCATATGGTTTGTGTTTCCTGGTATAAACTGATAATGAAAAGGCGTCGTATAAATGAAAGTGTTTTTTTGGGGGGGGGGGCACTTTTGGAAATTAGATTTTCGAAATGTTTTTTTTCTATGATACACATGAAACGCACAAATAGTGCAAGATTTTGGCTTTGATTTGTAGTGAAAGGAAAGCTTTGTTTTAAAGGGTTCCGTTGAAGTCTGTTGACGTTACAATCATACGTTAAAGTATTGTTGTATTTATTTAGCTACTACATATTTTGAATTAGCTTTTATTTTGACATTTATTATTATTATTATTATTTAAATTATTTATTATGCATGCATTCATTTTCTTTTCAGCTTAGTCCCTTTATTATTCTGGGGTCGCCACAGCGGAATGAACCGCCAACTTATCCAGCATATGTTTTACACAGCAGATGCCCTTCCAGCCGCAACTCAACACTGGGAAACACCCATACACTTGTGCATTCACATACATACACTATAGCCAATTTAGCTTCCTCAATTCACCTATACTGCATGTGTTTGGACTTGCAGGTGAGACCGGAGGTGTATAATTATAATATATTATTATTATTATTATCTACATTTAAAACACTCTGTTAGGTGTTTTTGCCGTTGTAATATGGTTAAGGGCGTTTTTAATATTAGTGTATAGGCTTAGTTTGTTTGTATCTTTTAGTTTATGTTCAGATTTGATTTGATTTTAGTGTCAACTTATGACAATGAATATGAACATTATTGAGCATGTCTGGGGTAAGATGGAGGAGGAGGCATTGAAGATGAATCTAAAGAGTCTTGATGAACTCTTGGAGATTCCAGATGACTTTATTAATCAGTGATTTGAGTCATGTCAGAGATGTATGGATGCAGTACTCCAAGCTCATGATGGAGTCAGACACAATATTCATTAAAGGTTCAGTGATGAGACTTTCGTCTAAGCGAAGTCAGACCTTACTGTCCTAATGAATTCTCCTGGTATTATATATATATATATATATATATATATATATATATATATATATATATATATATATATATATATATATATATATATATATATATATATATACATATATACATATATATATATATATATATATATATATATATATACATATATATATATACATATATATATATATATATATATATATATATATATATACATATATATATATACATATATATATATATATATATATATATATATATATATATATATATATATATATATATATATATATATATATACATATATATACATAGGGAAATTTACTATGATTGGTTGGCGACGTCACCGACCAAAGCTAGAGGTGGCAGTAACACACCAAAAAGTTTGTTGTCGTCCACTGTAAAACAGGAAGAAGAAGAAATCATCATATGGATTAACTTTTATCGGCTAGACATCGGCCTCACAGCTCTGTGAATAATCGGTGCCGTCACTTATTGATCCCTGATTGGTAAATGTAGCTTCTGTGGACGCTACTTGACTAAAAAAATAGCTTCGCTGCTGAAAAGATATTTGATTTAGAAAGTAGCGATGCTAACGCCACGCTACTGAGAAATATAGTCAAGCTAGTAGTATTACTACTTATAGTGACACTACTGCCCAACACTGTAATGAAGTGTGTTTAATTCAAAGTAGACATGAGTTCTGTGCAGGTTTTGGGGTGCTTTTGTGGCTTAATCTGGCCACAACTTTCTCTGTGTTTCAGCAAATGGAATGATATTTGGTGACTAATCCTATTTTGACATGTATTTTTGGAAAATGCTTTGAAATCTTTCAAAAATTCAACAATACACTTAAATGGATTACCCTTTTGTTATGCTTTTAATGGTTATTTCGTTATGGAAGGATTTTTCTCACCATTAAATGAACTGTGGAATCTGGCTTGGAGTTAAACACAAACAAATTACTTATGAATATGTTAAAAAACATACATACAGCATCTTTAAATGACATCAGGTTCCATACGCACCAACGTTAAGTACAGAGTATGAGGTGTTTACCTTCAAACGATGGTTAACTTGGCAAACGGCACTAATGAAATGTCTGTGTGAGTCTCTCAGTAATGCATTCAGCCGAGTTTGAGATTCTAATGGACGAGTATTTGCGGATGAATGAGGCTTCTTTGTGATTTGGTATGTATAATCTCCCATCTCGCTCTTTCATTCTGGCTGAGGTTAATGCACGGGCCACTAACACCAGCTCTGAGATGTTCCTCTCTTCTGGAGACCCGCGCTCCACTTGTGTCCTCTACTTTCTACTTCAGCATTCAGCATGCATAGTGCATCTCGTCTCGTTTCTGAAGCTGTTCTCAAAGCCCCATAATGTGTTTATATGATGGAGGCATTGTGTGCATGTAGGTTTGATGCTTTCTAGAAACAGCGCTGTGGGTGCACGGCTCGCTTTAATGCGTTAAGGTTGCCCGTCTGTTTCTCAAAAGGTGAAGTTTGCTCCGTCAGTCCTCCTAAGCCTGTTTCTGACCCTCTTCCTGCATTCACGTTGCGTAACGCGTTGGTTTGCGCATTCATACCTTCTTTATCGCCCTCCAACACATCTGTTCGTTGGCCTCGGCGGCTCTGCCAAAACGCAACAGATTATCCAGCAAGCCGTCTGCGCTTTTGTGCGGCCGCCGTTCATTCGCATTCAAATGCAGCTGGAGTCGCAGATAGGTTTTTAGCAGCGTTTAATCTGCGCTTTATCTCGCAAAGATTAGCCACTTTCTAAACGAGCTCCAGAGAGAGAGGCGAGAGTGTGTTCTTTTGTGAATTTCAATTCTTATCCCCATTTAGGAAGCAGATTTCTAATGGGGATTTGAAGAAGCGCTGGTAAATAGGCAAAGAGCTAGCGATAAATCAGACGCACCGCATGCGACCTACCTACAGAAGAAGCTGCGCCAAGCATATGCACTCCAGCATATGGCATTATTTGAATATGACCCAGTGTGTGCCTTGGCATTTATTTGACATCTCAAATATTAAAGCGACGCATGGTCGCATTTTGCTCCTCCAGCAGGCCAGAGGAACGCAGGCAAACATGCAGCGCTCTGATTGAAGACGGAGATTGTTGTTAATTCGATTCCGCATTAACCGCGCGTCCCTGCAGGGCGCAAAGCTCACATTTTATATCGCGGGCGTTTGATGCTTCTAATAACTGGGAGAAGCCACGGAGAGATGCGTCTTCAAAGATACAGATGACAAGATATCAGAACTCTTATCGGAGAAGCGGAGATCTGGGGTTTGCGCTTGTGCAATTAAATTAAGCTGAGGGAGACGACACGGCTCAGATTTGTATTTTTTTGCTTTGTATTATCAAATAGCATCAAAGTTGCAGAGTTATACTGTACTTTCTACACACACACACACACACAGGCACGCAGGCTTGCACACACGCAGTGAAACTAATTTGCATTTTCAAAGAAATTAAAGCCCCGTGCCTAAAGCTGATAGCAGCGTGCTGTTTCTCTCGCTCGCTCTCTCTCTCTCACAGAATTTTCATATTATTTTTCCGTTTTAATCGCTGATTATGGTGTCTGACTCTTGCTTCAGGCCCAAACAGACAAAAAATAATTACACACTCTGAACCTCGGAACAAAACTCTCACCGAATTGAAGATGTCAGACCCTTGGAAAGTAGGTTTCTGCGGTCGGCTCTAATTCAAACAGCCTTTCGGAGGAGCTGGCGTTCACCTAAAGAAACTTTTCCAATTTATTCTGATTACATTTCACATCAGCACTCTGACTGAGTTTGTTTTATGAAGTTTTCTGAAACGCTTGAGTGAAGTTTGGACTGATTGGTGGAATTTGTTTGTGTGTTTTTTTTGAGCGAGCGATTGGTGCGTGAAGAATCGTTCTTTGTTAGCGAGGCTTGATGAAGTGACATTTTAACAGTGGTGGTATTTACAGCGTCTTACATTTCAAACTGACCTTAATTTAAGACCTTTAAAGCATAAGGGGTGTGTGTTCGCTTCTGAAGTCCTACTTTGTGTTTGTGTGTGTGTGTGTGTGAGTCCTGTTTTTCCTGCAGGCACGTTTAATTTTTCACCATGCTTCTGTTGTTGCATGGAAATGCGTGTTGTTGTTCCCCCTCGTCTCATTTTCATGACCTCCTTCTCTCGTTTTCCTTTTCCCAATTTCATCCGTGCGTTTCCACCTCTAACATTCATCATTTTTTCCCTCACCCGGTTGCTTGTTCTCCTTTCATTTCTGCTCTTTAATATGTCACCTTTCCTCTCTCTCTCTCTCTCTTTCTCTCTCTAAATTATTCTTCCTGGATCTCACGACTCCTCCATTTGTCTGGGCTCTAATCAGCGCAGCTTTTGGCTCTTAATGCAGTCCTTGAGAGATTCCCTGCAGACATTCATTCATTTTGTCCATTTTCAGGTTCTTTAACCTGCTCTCCTCCCTCCACCCCCCCCCCCCACAGCTCTGAATATTTAAAGAGCGCCTATTAAAAATACAGCAAGAGTGAGACGAGTTTCTGCTAACACCACTTTTACATTTATATCTAAAAACCCAACCTCTGTTTCTGCTCAATTATTCATCACGCACTTCTCCTTTTCATCTATCTGTCTATCTCTCCTTCCACCACATCGGTCTGTCTGTTTCCCTACAGCCACTTTGTGTCCCTGTCTATCTGTCTGTTCAACTCTCTCTCTGTTGTTCCATCTGTTGATCTGTCTGTCTGTCTGTCGTTCTGTCTGTCTGTCTGTCGTTCTGTCTGTCTGTCTGTCGTTCTGTCTGTCTGTCTGTTCTTTTAGCATTCTATCTGTTCTATCTAGTGTTCTATTCTACCATTCTATTGTTCTGTTGTTTTATCTTTCTATTCTTTTTATCGGGTGTTTTATCTAATGATTTATCATTCTATTGTTTTATCTATCGCTCTGTATACAGTATGTTCTATCATTCTTTGATCATTTTTTTATCTGTTTGTTTTTCTCACCAAGTCTTTCAAAACTACCTCCTTTCATCCATCAGTTCGTTTAACTGTCAATCTGTCATCTGTCCATTCATATTTAGGTGTCTGTCATTCTATCTATCTATCTATCCATCCATCCATCCATCCATCCATCCATCCATCCATCCATCCATCCATCCATCCATCCATCCATCCATCCATCCATCCATCCATCCATCCATCCATCCATCCATCCATCCATCCAGTCTGTTTTTATCATTTAATCCAGCCGTCCATCAAAACATCCTTCTATTCTGTGTTGTTTTTTGTCCATCCATCCAGCTAAACTGTTTAGTCTATATCTGTTTGTCCGTCTGTCCATCCATCCATTTGTATAAATTAATTCTTCATCTTACTCTCCATCCACCCATCCATACATCATCCATCCACCCATCCATTCATCTATCTAGCTTAACTCTTCATCTGACTTTGTGTCCACCCACCCATCCATACAACCACCCCCATTCAACCATCAATCCATTCCTCTTTCTAACTGTTCATCCGTCCATCCATCCATCCATCCATCCATCTTTCTAACTCTTCATCTGCTCATCCATCCACCTACCCATTCAACTATCAATCATCCTTCTTTCTAACTCTTCTTCCATTCATCCATCCATTCATTCATCTACTTTATAACTTTTCATCTGCTCATCCATCCATCCATCCATCCATCCATCCATCCATCCATCCGTCCAACCATTCATCTGTCCATCCATCTAACTCATCCATTCGTCCATTTGTTCATGCATTCATCGCTCTTTCTAACTCTTCATCCATTCATCTAACTGCTCATCCATACATCTACTTTCAAACTTTTCATCTGCTCATCCATCCATTCGTCCACATCTTCATCTGTCCATCCATCTAACTCATCCATCTGTTCATGCATTCATCCATTGTTCTAAGTTTTCATCCATTCATCCATCCGCTCATCCATCCATCTATTTTCTAACTTTTCATCTGCTCATTCATCTGTCCGTCCAACTCTTCATCTGTCCATCCAACTCATCCATTCATCCATCTGCTCATGCATTCATCCATCTTTCTAACTCTTCATCCATCTGCTTATCCATCCATCTACTTTCAAACTTTTCATCTGCTCATCCATCCATCCGTCCAACTCTTCATCTGTCCATCCAACTCATCCGTTCGTCCATCTGTTCATGCATTCATCCATCTTTCTAACTCCTCATCCATTCATCTATCCATCTGCTCATCCATCCATCTACTTTATAACTTTTCATCTGCTCATCTATCCATCTGTCCAATAGTCTAACTCTTCATCTGTCCACCCATCTAACTCATTATTCATTCGTCCATCCATTCTTGCATTCATCCATCCATCATCCATTGTTCTAACTCTTCATCTGTTTGTCTATCTACCATCCATGAATCCATCCAACTTTCTAACTTTCATTCATTCATCTATCATCCATCCATCCATGCGTCAATCCATCTTTCTAACTCTTCATCCATTCATCCATCCATCTGCTTATCCATCTACTTCCTAACTTTTCATCAGCTCCATCCGTCCGTCCGTCCGTCCATCCAACCAACCGTCCAACCATTCGTCTGTCCACCCATCTAATTCATTATTCATTCGTCCATCCATTCAGGCATTTATCCATCCATCTTCCATTGTCCTAACTATTCATCCATCCACCATCCATGAATCCATCCACCTTTCTAACTCTTCATTCATTCATCCATCTGTCCATCCGCACATAAACCATCTATCATCCATCCATCCATGCATCAATCCATCTTTCTAACGCTTCATCCATCCGTCAGTTTATTCTTGCATCCGTCCATCCATCTTTCCATCTCTTCATGCATCTGTCCATCCATCCATACATCTGTCTTTATCATCAAGTATGCATTCATCCTTCCGTCCCTCCATGTGGATGATCTGCGGTTTGTTCTGTTGTTCACCCGTCTGTCTGTTCATCGCTCTTTCACTGTTTGTCATGCTAGCCGTCTCCCTGTAGTTGTATATCCTATATCCCATTCTGTACACATTGTGCATTTTGCCTTCCGGCCATCTCTCTCTTTCTCTCTCCCCCTCCCCCATCTCTCTCTTATTCTCTCTCTAAACTTTCCTTCTACTTGTTTTGTCAGTTTTGAGCTTGTTGTGCGCTGTGTTGTACAGTGTTCGGCTTTCTTGTCTTTCGCGGGTCATCACGGCTGACATGTTTTCCGCTCTCAGCCTTCATACGCCTTTGCTTGCTTAATTAACAGCGATCTTTGAATTTTAATTAACTCATGCGTTCACAAAGCCCAGTTTTTTTTCTCCTCTTTAATGCCGCTCTTGTGTTTGATCGGTGAGCAGACGCGGAGAGACTGGACGCAATCAAAGCGACAGAGACTCCGATTGAAAGTGACGGAAGAGAGAACAAATCTCGGCCGACGAGATGAAAGCGCAGAGAAGTGACAGATAAGAAAATAGAAAGACGAGTGTAGGGAGGGAGACGCGTGGACGGAGAGATGACTGTCTATGTGTGTTAAGATAGAGTGAGACATACAGTTGAAGTCACAATTGTTAGCCCTTTATTTCGTTCTGTTTTTAAAACATTTCCCATATGATGTTGAACAGATTCAGGAATTTTTCACAGTTATTTTCTATAATATTATTTCATCTGGAGAAAGTCTTATGTGTTTTATTTTGGCTAGAATAAGTAGCAGTGCGATATGGCTGTATATTGGCACTGGTGGGAGGCTTGCATAGGCCCAAATCTACCCCTTAGCCCTTCCCCTCACTCATGTGAAGGGGTAGGGGTGTCCCTATTCTCTTTAGCTTGAAGGCATAGGGCTAAGGGGAAGGGCTAGAGACCCCTCGAAACAGAGAATTTTCAGGATCACACTTAAAACCAAGGGGTATGAAAATTTCCCAGAATACTTCAGCTACAACGGCAGCATGGCTGCACACACGGAGGTAAGGAGATGCACCAATTTGTATTTTTTTGTCATTACTAATTTTATACAACAAACAAGCATGTGTTTTAGGCCCAATCCCAATTCTGTTTTTGTACCCCTACCCCTTGACCCTTACAACCGAGGGTGAAGGGGAAGAGCTTCAACATTTACCCCTAAGAATTGGGACAGCACTGCAGCACCTGCACACGTCATCAGATGTCATCGCGATCTCATACTTCATATGAGATCAGTCGATGGCGACTGCTGTAGTTAATCCAGTTGTGTTTTTTTGGGTATTTATCTTCAGGAAATCACTGAAGGCATATATTATGTAATCATAATGATCTAATGTGGCAATAAGATCGTAACTATACTGTGTGTTTAACACAGTGGCCATATTCATCAATGTAAACACACGAAAACAACATTAACATTATAGCAGACACTGTAAAAAGCTCATTCCCAGCCACTAGACATTACTGACAGGGTATTCGAGAGTCAGTAGTGTCAGAATGTTGTGGGACTGCTATACAGGAGTTATTATTATGAATTATAGATAGCCAAATTTAGCTGTTTTTAACCTTGTGCGTGGAACAGCCAAAAGTAGCTGATCAGCACGTCCCCTTGATAGAGTGTACAATTAAATTGAGTACAGGTGCTCTTGGTGCTAGTCCATTTAGACATTTAAACACCAAAACTAGACTCTTAATGTATCCTAAACTGTACTTGGGTATATATTTAAGCAGTGTTGGAGGTTATTACTAGACTCTATGGTTCAGCAGGTCACCAGAATGTATTTTCTTTAAATACAGTTTTTGGGTGAGTTTTCTGATCACCAGTAATAGGCTGTATGTCCGTAAGTTCATGGCCACGACAAACAGTAGTGAAGCCGTGAATAAATGTACAGAAAAGGAAGTGGAGACAGACACGTCGCACATTTGAAGGAACAAAACAAAGTTCGAGGTATCATCAGAAGCATCATAACCAGTGTTTATTTATTCTTCAGCAAAATATTGATTTCATTTAGTCTTAATTAAATGCACTCTGGTTGTGAGTGTGACCATATCAGACACGCATATGGTGGCGAGCATAGCGGAAATGACGTTTTTGGATCCCGTAAATAAAAAAGAATAATAATAAATCAAATATGGAGAGTCTCAAAAATCCTTTTATATGAGCAACTACTTTCTTCTGCCTTTCATTCACATCTGCAGCCGACGTCAGAACAGCAGAGATGGTTGCAAACGTTTTGACCATTTACAAACATCACTTTAGAGATGCTAGATTCTCTAGCATAATGTCTAAAGTGATGACAAAACAGGTGATTTTGCTCCCATTTTGAGATTATAAGGCTGAACGACATGAAATGCCATCAGTCTACAGAGATTTCCCAGTATTTCTCTGTTGCAATCGGGATATCACAATAATTAACCCTGAAAAAGCCAAAGCAAAGCAAACACTAGCAGATTACTATGGTATAAATACAGCTCTACAGCATACTAAAGAGAGAGATCGACTAAGAATGTAACTTACCTGATTTATAATGATTTGATTAATGTAGTTTGAAATTATGCTGAGTTTTTCTCATTAAGGGCTTGTTATGTGGTCTCTGTCGCCATCTTGTGGTGGAACGTCAACCTTCTTTGCTGTGCTCAGTATGACAGGCTGATGGATGCTGACATGCTGAATCTCAGAAATGATAAATATTTAAAATAGGCGCTATCCTTATAAATAAACTGCATAGTTGCAATCTAAACAACTACATTCCCGTCTAAAAGCCTCAATACAGCTGAAATATTTGTCATAATGTAGTGAGTTTATTGATCTGCTGTCACCATGTGGGCAGAGTAATATCGCAGAATATCACACGGCTATCAACCAATCAGATTCGAGAACCCGACAGAACTGTTGTATAAATATATACAGTGATATACATACATATACTTCAATAATTCTGTACAACTGTATATCCCACGTTCGAATGCTCATCCTAATTTTGTATATCCTGCAACACACAAACGTGCAGCGGTGTAGTGAAAAGCGGTAACGAGAGATCAGGGTCGTTTTTTTATGCCTTTATCACAGTCTCTTTTCTCTCTGAAGTCCCATGAGCCTGGCAGATGGAGATAGAGGGAGCGTTTTAGCACCAAACTACCACAATAACACGCAGGCCCGCTAAGAGTGAGGGGAGAAATGCGCACGCGGGGCTTTCTGAATACTTCATGCCACTTAGAGCCGTACGTGTAGAGACGTTCCCTGAGATACCGGCAGAAGATAAAGGCCGTTAATGCATCCTCTCCTGACAGCCCTCCATCTCTGTCTCGCTCTCCCTGCGGGACGGACAGACGGAGGAGGGTTCATGCATTCATTCAGCACTCGGCTCCAGAGAACGGCGTCTGAATTCAGAGTGCCCTGAATGAGGCTGAGGAAGTTTCTAATTGCTTTTTATGCCGTGTTTCGCTGCTGAGGTACAACTGATGTTAGGTAGAGGCGTTAATAATTGATGCAACAATTAAAAATCTGCCTTATTTGCTGGCTGCAAACTTGTCTGTAAACCTTTTAGGAGGATTTAATTCCCCCTGTATATTTTCCCCCAATTACTGTTCAATGGAGAGCAGATTTTTCCAACATATTTCTAAACATAATAGTTTTAATAACTCATTTCTAAGAGTTGATTTAGTTTATCTTTGCCATATTGACAGTAATTAATATTTGACTAGATATTACTCAAGACACTTCTACAGCTTAAAGTGACATTAAAAGACTTAACTAGGGTAATCAGGGTAAAGTTAGTGTAATTAAGCAAGTCATTGTATAACAGTGGTTTGTTCTGGAGACAATCCAAAACTAATATTGATTAAGGGGGCTAATAATATTGACCTTAAAATGGTTTAAAACTATTAAAAACTGCTTTTATTCTAGCTGAAATAAAGCAAGTAAGACTTTCTCCAGAAGAAAAAATATTATAAGAAATACTGTGAAAAATTCCTGAATCTGTTCTTCAACATTTGGGTAATATTGGAAAAAGAAAAGAAGGGCGAATAAGTTTGTCTTCAACTGTATGTTAAGCTCTCAAATGCTGCGTTAATTTGACATAATACATTTTTCAGTCATTTTATTTTTATGTTTTATTTTATATTCTGAATTCAGAGTGCCCTGAATGAGGCTGAGAAAGTTTCTAATTGCTTTTTTTTTGTTGTGTGTCGCTGCTGAAGTACAACTGATGTTAGGTAAAGGCATTAATAATTGATGCAAAGATTAAAAATCTGCCTTATTTGCTGGCTGCAAACTTGTCTGTAAACCTTTTTAGAGCATTTAATTCCCCCTGTTTATTTTTCCCCCAATTTCTGTTTAATGGAGAGCAGATTTTTTCAACACATTTCAAACATAATAGTTTTAATAACTCATTTCTAATAACTGATTTATTTTCTCTTTGTCATGATGACAGTAAATAATATTAGACTAGATATTCTTCAAGACACTTCTATACAGCTTAAAGTGACATTTAAAGGCTTAACTAGGTTAATTAGGGTAAAGTTAGGGTAATTAGGCAAGTCATTGTATAACAGTGGTTTGTTCTGGAGACAATCCAAAACTAATATTGCTTAAGGGGGCTAATAATATTGACCTTAAAATGGTTTAAAACAATTAAAAACTGCTTTTATTCTAGCGAAATAAAACAATTAAGACTTTCTCCAGAAGAAAAAATATTATAGGAAATACTGTGAAAAATTCCTGAATCTGTTCAACATCATTTGGGAAATATTGGAAAAAGAAAACTAAATTGCTCAACTGTATGTTAAGCTCTCAAGTGCTGCATTCATTTGACATAATACATTTTTCAGTCATTTTATTTTTACCTTTTATTTTATATTTCACTTTTGAAATAGTTATATTTCTCTAGTTTCTAATTGCTTTGTTTTTGTTGTGTGTTGCTGCTGAAGTACAACTGATGTTAGGTAGAGGCGTTAATAATTGATGCAACAATTGAAAATGTGTTTTATTTGCTGACTGTAAACTTGTGTATGCCTGTAAACCTTTTAAGAGGACTCGTTATTTAAAGGGACAGTTCACCCAAAAATGAAAACCGTCATCATTTACTCACCCTTTACTTGTTTCAAACCATTGAGTTTCTTTCTTCTGTTAACCGCAAAAGAAGGTATTTTGAAAAGGTTCGAAACCTTTAGCCACTGACTTCCATACACACTGTAAAAAAATAAATCCGTAAAATTTATGGAAAAATCCGGCAGCTGTGGTTGCCAGTATTTTACCATTAAAAATACGGTACGAACTGTAAAAGTAATTTCTCATTATTTACCGTTAACTACCGTATTTTATTAATTTAAAGAGGTAATATGTCTGTATTTTTGAATTACCAACATCTACGTCTTTTGTCGCATAGATAGACATGTTAACACAGCCATATGCAGGTGGTCATCAGAAAGTTACACAATGAACCAATGCTCATCCCAAACTACTTTACCCACAAGCAGAAAAGAGAATCAGTGTATAGAAGGTGCTCAGTGTCATTCACACAGCTACTAAACACCAGTATGGTAACACGCATACACTTAAAGTCATGAATTAAACATTGTTTATCTACATTAGATGCAACATAAATCTCTAATATACAAAACTAATGGGGAAACAACTAAAAAGATCCATAGTAATGTCAACAAAAAGCTTAAAAAGTGATGTGCCATGCAGGGAATTCTGGGAAAGTCAATTTAGGGTTATTCGCTGCATATATTAAGGAAACATACTGTTAACCAGCTTACGGAATATTACTCTAGCATTTTTACAGTTTTTTTTATTTTTTTTTTACCGTTGAAGTCGCGGCCATTTTTTACAGTGTAGTATGTGACTTCCAACCATAGAGCACTACTTGAGGCCTCCATAACCCTGCACCAGGTCCTATCCTGAGCAGAAGCTGTGGCGGTCATGGAGGGGTAGAGAGCATGAGACTGATTCCTGAAAGACCCCAGTGACAGATGAGTCTACCGCATTGATCCCGTGGGCCAGCCTGAACACCCGCCGGTGACATTTTCAGCACCTACAGCTGCTCCACGATGGACGTCCAGCATTCTCCAGCCTCCGGCGCCTAGACTGGAGCTCTGTACAAAAAGATTGGCCAGAGGAGAAATGGTCTTGGAGCCTGGTTTCTCTAGAGTTTTTTTTCCCTTCACTTTTGTCAATTGGTGAAGTGTTCCTCACCACTGGGTTGCTTGGTTTGGAGTTTATAGAGCTGCGCATTGATGAATTTGCCCTTCAGTGTTTGGACTCCCAGCAGTGAATATTAAACCACACTGAACTGGGCTAAACTGAACTCTGAAAACTAGACTGACGCGGTTTCAATCTACTAGAACTTCTGTGTTAAGCTGCTTTGACACAATCTACATTGGAAAAGCGCTAGAGAAATAAAGATGAACTGAATATGTGTTTTTCCTATTCTGGAATTCAGTGGTTACAGAACATTCTTCAAAATATCTTCTTTTGTGTTCAATAGAAGAAAGAAACCCATAAACGTTTGGAAATGCTTAAGGGTGAGTAAATAGTGAGATCTTTTTGGTGAACTATCCCTCACTTAAACCATCATCAAGGTAAAAGTTGTCTTGTTGTGTCTTTTCTATTACTAACTGATTGTTAAGCATCCCAGTTGATGAATATTAAGAATTACTTTCGAGTATTTCAATTCAATTCAATTCACCTTTATTTGTATAGCGCTTATACAATGTAGATTGTGTCAAAGCAGCTTCATATAAAGGGTCATAGTAAATTGGAACAGTGTAGTTCAGTTTGTAGTGTTTAAGTTCAGTTCAGTTGAGCTCAGTTCAGTGTGGTTTAATATTCACTACTGAGAGTCCAAATATTGAAGGGCAAATCCAACGATGCGCAGCTCTATAGATCCCGAACCATGCAAGCCAGTGGCGACAGCGGAGAGGGAAAAAAAAACTTCACTAATGGCGGAAGTGAAGAAAAAAAAACCTTGAGAGAAACCAGGCTCAGTTGGGCACGACCATTTTAATTTCTCCACTGGCCAAACGTCTTGTGCAGAGCTGCAGTCTCAGCGGCGGAGGCTGGAAGCTGGCTTCAGCGAAGACTCGTCTGTCTCTGGAGCGTCACAGGAATCAGTCTCATGTTCTCCACTCCTCCATGACCACCACAGTAGCTGCTCAGGATACGGCCTGGTCCAGGATATGGAAACCTTGGGATCATCTCGTCGTTGATCTTGGATCGAATCAGTGACTCTGCATAGTCTGGGCCTCGGGAAGAGTATCCCCAGGTGGAAATGGAGAATACAGAGAAATAATTAGTGTAGCTGCTGTTCATAGTATATAAACAAGATGCACAAACCTGTGTGGAAAGCCCGCTAAGTGATGCACTGAGTGTATGCTTTACTAAACAGATAGGTCTTTAATCTAGTTTTGAATTGGGAGAGTGTGTCTGAGCCTCGGACGTTATCAGGAAGGCTATTCCAGAGTTTAGGAGCCATAAATGAGAAGGCCCGACCTCCTTTACTCGACTTTGCTATTCTAGGTACTACCAGAAGCCCTAAGTTTTGAGATCTAAAAGAGCGAGTTGGATTGTAGCGAGACAGAAGATTGGTTAGATAAACAGGAGCTAAAGTATTTCCATTGTGTCACTTTGGCAAGTTGTAGTTTCCTCACGCAGGGCTCTCTCAGATAAGCTCTGAAATGTCAAAGCTGCTCTCCAACTCCGCTGACCAATAATTCATAACCAGAGATTACAGCTCGCCCATCAGGCGCGCGAGTGTGAAGACATTAGTGTCATCTCCAGTGTGTATGTGTGTGTTTAATCTCAGGCCCTTTGAGGTCTGTTCTGGAGCGCTGGAGTGTCACTTTTCCTCTGGATCGGCTCTACAGTTTTCTCATTATACGGCTCATGGAGCGTCTGACGGCCCCTCCGCTGGGCTTCGGGGTCTCACAATCACAACAGTGTCCAATCAGAGCTGATAATCCCTGTCATCTGGATTAATTAGGACTTTCTGTCTGTCATATGATCGCTTTCATGTCTCTCGTTTAATAGCTGGATTACATTACAGACTGGATGTGCTGATGCCTCTCACACTCTGTGAATTTTCAGCCCACTTCTTTTCTTTTTTCATGAATGTAATGTAATAAAATCAAGCTCTTTGGAATATACATATGAATAAAACTGTAAAACTAACTGCTGTGTACAGTAAGTGGATATTATAGCTCAGTACAGAACAAAACACACAGTACTGTGCAAAAGTTTTAGACCCCACAGTTACATTTGTTGTTTTAGTGTGGGTGTAATGGCATTATATGGAACTTCTCATTCTCTTTATTTAAATACATGCAGAAAACACAGATTCTAGTGGGTCTAATTGTTTAAGACGTGTGAAAGAAAGAGTTGGAGAAAGATGGAAGAATAAATTAACAACACTGGAGTTTCTGTATTGGTTTGATCTGCATTTCTGCCAGAGCTGTCGTCAATATTGCCTGAATTGATGGATTGTCATCATGTAATTCCTAGTAGAAAGCACATAACTTGTAATAGTTTTGTTTTTTTGGCATGATAATGATCCCAAACACACTGCTAATCTAATGAAATTGTATGTGGAGAGAAAAAAAAACAGCCGATGTAACAAAAACAGTCATGAAACGGCCTTCACAGAACCCAGATATGAATATTATATAGCGTATGTATAGGTATGCAGTATGAAAGGAGAGAAAAAGAGAGAATACTAAATCTAAGGAAGAACTCTTAGAAATGATGAAAGATGCTTGATACTAAATAATTTCAGAGAAAGACTCCACAAAAAAGTTCAAGCTGTTGCTCGGTGCTAAACGTTAAACATCACATTAAACACTTATGATGCTAGTCTTTTGATTCCAAAACTAAATTTGTTCTGAATATTGTGCACATATTTCCCATATTTTCTGTTTGTTTTTTAAAGGTACAGTTGCCCTGTACTTGCTGATCGATAATGGGAAAAATCCAACACAATCTCACGCCAATTCGTAACTTTTTGATTTAGTGGCTAATTCGTACGAATTCATACGATGTAATTCGTACAATTTAGTACGATTTGCTCATCTCCCAATGACGGTTGTGTTTAGCGGTGGGGTTAGGTGCCACACCTCCTTTTTAAAATCGTACAATTTCAAACGACTGA
The DNA here is from genome assembly GCF_903798145.1 of Danio aesculapii. Classification (NCBI taxonomy): domain Eukaryota; kingdom Metazoa; phylum Chordata; class Actinopteri; order Cypriniformes; family Danionidae; genus Danio; species Danio aesculapii. The sequence continues at coordinate 2,896,673 of NC_079448.1, forward strand.
ACTCGAATTAGCCACTAATTAGCCACTAAACTGAAAAAACGTAAAATATTTACGTTTTCTCGTGAGATCAGGCTGGAAAAAATCATAATCGTGATTATTTTGGTCATAATTGTAATCACGATTCTTCAAAACGATTATCAGTTGAAGTCAAATTTATTCGCCCTCCTGTGAATTATTATTATTATTATTATTATTATTTTTTATATTTCCCAAATGATGTTTATCAGAGGAATTTTTCACAGTATTTCCTATAATATTTTTTCTTCTGGAGAAAGTTTTATTTATTTTATTTCAGCTAGAATAAAAGCAGTTCTTATTTGAACCCATTTTAAGGTCAATATTATTAGCCCTCCTTAAGCAATATTAGTTTTGATTGTCTGCAGAAGAAACTACTGTTATACACTGACTTGCCTAATTAACCTAAGCCTTTAAATGTCACTTTAAGCTGAATACTAGTGTCTTGAAGAATATCTAGTCAAATATTATTTACTGTCATCATGGAATTAAGAACTGAGTTATTAAATGAGTTATTAAAACTATTATGTTTAATAATGGTTTGAAAGTAAATCTTCTTTCCATTAAACAGAAATTGGGGGATAAGGGTCACTAATAATTCAGGAGGGCTAATTATTCTGACTTCAACTGTATGTATATATATATATATATATATATATATATATATATATATATATATATATATATATATATATATATATATATATATATATATATATATATATATATATATATATATATATGCATGTTATTTTCCTCCCTGTAAATAAGGGAAATAAATACAATATAATAAACATATGAAACAAACTGTGCTTAAAGCATCTTCACTGTAAGAAAAAACTTAAATTATAGCCACAAAAGTCCTTCAGTCAAGAGCAGTGAGGGATTTTCTCCTTCTGTTGTTTGATTAATAATAAGTATTAATGTATTATTCAACACATCATGTTTTTTTTTTTCCTGGAAATAATATTTCTAAAGGAGCTGTTAACATGGAATTGAATAATAATATGAACAATAGCTACGAAGTGACACAAGGAGAAAGCACTGAAAGCTTAAGACACCTCTTATGTGGAGAATGAAGTCACATTCATTGCTCAGGTGTGAGTTTTTCACAGTCTTCAACTGAGTGTAAAAATCTAGATGGTTCTGTGGGTGTCGTCTATCAAATCTAAGCTTTATGTAGTATTTTCAATTGGATTAAGGTCAGGTGATTGGCTAGGCCATTCTACAGCTTGATTTTCTGTCTCTGAAAGCAGTTGAGAGTTTTCTTGGCTGTGTTTTGGATCATTGTCATGCTGAAATGTCCTCCCTGGTTTCATCCTCATCCTAGTCAGTTACACTGAGGAAGGGCAGAGGGTTGCTGAAGAACTACTGAGAGAGTTCAGCTGCTGTCTGGGCTTTCACTGACTTTCTGCACCTCCCTTTCTTCATGTGTTCAATACTTTTTCACTGTCATTTTATTACACATTACTTCATTTGTAAACTAATTAATATTATTTTCTTTGCATATCTGAATTTCTTTGGTTGTTTTCAATATTAATTATAAACCATACCAATCGAATTTCAAGTCAACAGCACCTTTAGAAATATGTTTTTCTGAGAAAAATGGAGAGGTGTTCAATAGTTATTCCCCTCACTGTATATATTTCTGTGAAATTGCCCTTTTTTTGTTTTGTAATTCAAATCTACAGACACAATTTGATGAAATGCTACAAACAAAATTCATAAGGTTGTGTTTTGGATGTTTTCTTTTATTTCAGATGGTATCTTAGTTAGAAAGGAATCAGTATTTTTGCCTCCAGTATCTCTCCTTAAAGGGATAGTTCAATCGAAAACGAGAATCATTTACTGTCCCGCATGTGCTTTTAAACTTTGTTTCTTTCTTATGTTGGACACAAAAGAAGATATTTTGAAGAATGCTGATTGCCATGACTCATCAACTTCCATAGTAGGAGATTAAAAAAATTACCATGGAAGTCAATGGTTACAGGTTTCCAGCATTTTTCAAAATATCTCCTTTTGTGTTCAACAGAAAATAGAAACACTAACAAATTGAGCAAGTCATGAGTGAGTACATGACAATAATTTTTGTATGAATATCTTTAAATAATGACCTAGACTTCATATTGTCGTCTGGTCTCAACTTCTCCCGTTCATTAATCGTATTTCCTGATCAGCTCGTGTGTGATTGCGCTGGTCATTTACGTCAAAACTCTATTGATTGGAACAGAATGCAGTAAAAGTCTAGCTGCATCCCATGAGCTCCAACGCGAGTCAGTGTGCTGCCTCAGCCTCTTTCATTAACCGTGTGTGTGTGTGTGTTAATATTTTAGGCAGGTATGTGAGGTTGTGAAGTGTGTGTGAATATTGCAGGTGTGTGTGTATCAGAGAGTCTCATTATATCAAACCCTCAGGCCTCAAACCTCCAACAGACTCTCAGTAGAAGTGCACTAAAGTCTCTCTCTCCGTCCGTCTCTCTCTCTGCTTCATTATCTCTTTCTGTCTGAATTCTGTCCATCTCTCTCTCCCGTCCAACATGCCCCGAGAGAGAACTCGTGCACGTGTGTGATAGTTTGGGTGATCAGCATGTGTGTGTGTGTGACAGGTGTAGATTGACGTGATGGTTGTGACAGACTGTAGTGTAATGTGAAATCTCTTGGGTAAAAGCGTCGCCTGATGTTTGCTCCTTTTGAGTTCCCTTTTTGCTTCTCTCACACTATATTTTATTAGATATTAGCTCATTTGGATGATGAGGGAGGCTCATTTTTGCCATTTTTTTATCGTTTGGTGTTCTTCGTACATTTTTAAAAATGTTGGGTCATTGTAACTCATTAGACAAACCCAATTTTGGGTTAATTTTTTTCAAATTAATTTAAATATTTTCTTTCAATGAATCATTTGAATAGATTCACTCTGCAGTCTTAACCCAATACTGTCATAACCCAATGTTGGGTCAAATATGGATAAAATCATTCATTCATTCATTTTCGGCTTAGTCCCTTTATTAATCTGGAGTCGCCACGGCGGAATGAACCGCCAACTTATCCAGCACATGTTTTATGCAGAGGATGCCCTTCCAGCTGCAAACCATCGCTAGGAATCATCCATACACACTCATTCACGCTCATTCATACGGACAATATAGCCTACCCAATTCACCTGTACCGCATGTCCCTTTGAATTCAGCCCATATCAGTTGTTTGCAACCACTTACCTTAAAAAAAGTAAATCCAATGAATCATATTTTTTCAGTGTAGATAGCCATGCAGTGTGAAAACAACAGCGATCTAACTATTATGCAAATCATGCAGTGTGAACATGTCTTTAAATTAAATGCTTTGCTTGCAATTGAAATGCATATAAAAGCCATACGCTGTAAAACAAAATGCCGGTTCCACAGTCGATTTGTTGTTTGGATTTAAGTTAACCTATTAATTTTTATTTTTTTTTACAAATTTAAAAGGATTGAACCTAAAATAAAGTCAATTGAGTCATCCCATAACAAAACTCAATCATTTAAATAGGTAGTTTGACGCAGTTTGAGTGCAGAAAGCATGTTAAATTCAAGTTAATTGTGACATTTCGTCTTCGACCCATCAATGAGAATCTGAAGCTCTGCTCACTCTGAAATGTTTGCTATGGCTTTTCCATTCATTTTATCACGTGAACAGAGATTGTCCCTGAACGTCTGGACTGGAGTGACTGATGTCTGTCATTAGTGCTGGAGGACATTAATGAGCCCTTAATGGATCTGATTCCACATGTCTTTTTTTTTCCTCCTCTGTAAACGTGTGTAAATGCACAGGCTCCATTAAAGGCAGCATCGTGCACGACTCAGACCAGAGAAAGAGAGCGAGTGCATGAATAATACAGGCCGCTTTGAGGAACACATGTTCTCTGGCCGTGTGCTAATGTAAAAGCGCTTTGGAGTCGACAGCTGAACGTCACCACACATCTGAATCTCTGTCTTTCTCTCCCTCTACACACACACACACACACACATGTTCTGAATGGGTACTGCAAACTATTCTTGAAAGAAAGTGGGATTCAGTGACTCGTAGTTTCTTAGCCATAATACAATCCTTACCAAAATGTTACAGAGGTGTTTAATCAGGTTTCTATCAGGGCTTTAAAAAACAGGGGCTGCCATTTCATTATTTCAGTGTTTTCAGCCTCAGTTAACTGCTTTACTCGTTTTTGCTACGCTTCAAGCTTTACTGTCCTACATTAATGTTGCTTGCTGATTGAGTGATGAACGCTGCTAAGCGAGAGCGTGTTAAAGGTGCTTCTGATGGATATTCACTCTGTCATGTATAAGAGAATCAGTTTATGCTATAGACACCACTTAACCATAACACTTCACCTTTACTGACTTCTGCACACACTTTACCTCAGTTTGTCCAACAACGTAAGTTTTCCCATTAGTCCCAAATGAATGAAATTTGCTTTCATCACTGTTGAACTTTTGAGCTGTTCTCAACGTGCTCCTCTGCAAAGGTCAGTCTGCTCTTTTGATTCTTTCTGCGGATGAAGGTTTGGTCACCGCAGATGGTTTTAGTCCAGATTCTTCTCATTCAGCAATTTCTCCTGTTCAGCTGAAGTAAACTCAGCCACAGTGTTGAACTTATTGATCATTAAGATTCTCCACATTATTTTAAGCTGTCCTGCATTTGTCTTTCTGTACCAGCCATTTTGGGGCATTGAATGAGTTAAAGAACATTTGATGCAATATTCTAGAAATTACAGATTTGGATAGTAGTTTCTCTTGCTGTGACTGAAAGTCTTTTCCCTTTGGTCAACCTGCTGTCAAAGGACTTTAGAATGGCTTAAACCTCACCAATCATCAAACCAACCAACCAAAACCAAGCATCAAACCAACCAACCAAAACCATCCAACCAACCAATCAAAACCAACCAAAAACAATCAAGCAACCAAAACCAACCAACCAACCAAAACCAAGCATCAAACCAACCAACCAAAACCAACCAACCATTAAAACCAATCAAAACCAACCAACCAAAACCAATCAACCAACTTAAACCAACCAAAACCAATCAACCAACTAACCAATCAACCAACCAAAACCAACCAACAAATAAAAACCAATCAAGCAACCAAAACCAACCAACCAACCAAAACCAATCAACCAACCAAAACCAATCAACCAACTAACCAATCAACCAAGCAAAACCAACTAACAAATAAAAACCAATCAAGCAACCAAAACCAACCAACCAAAACCAATCAACCAACCAAAACTAATCAACCAACTAACCAATCAACCAAGCAAAACCAACTAACAAATAAAAACCAATCAAGCAACCAAAACCAATCAACCAACTAACCAATCAACCAACCAAAACCAACTAACCAAGCAAAACCCACCCACCAATCAACCAAGCAAAACAAATCAACCAACTAACCAATCAACCAACCAAATCCAATCAACCAACCAAATCCAATCAACCAAGCAAAACCAACTAACCAATCAACCAACCAAAACCAACTAACCAATCAACCAAGCAAAACCAACTAACCAATCAACCAAGCAAAACCAACTAACCAATCAACCAACCAAAACCAACTAACCAATCAACCAAGCAAAACCAACTAACCAAGCAACCAAGCAAAACCCACTAACCAATCAACCAAGCAAAACCCACTAACCAATCAACCAAGCAAAACAAATCAACCAAACAAAACCAACCAATTAAAAATCAAAACCAATTAACCAACATGTAAAAACTCGTCTTGACAATTAAATAGAGTTTGTCAGATAATTTATGAGTTGACCATCGGGTGCAGAATAGCTGGATTTACTGAGTGTTAGAGTTTATAGCAGGGGTGCCCAACCCTGTTCCTGAAGATCTACCCTCCTGCAAGAGTTAAGCTGCAACCTCGATCAAACACACCGGTCTTTATTTACCAAGTGCTCCTTCAGATTTGATCAGGGTTGTAGCTGAACTCTGCGGGAAAGTAGATCTCCAGGAACAGGGTTGAGCACCCCTGGTTTATAGTGTTAGTAACTGGCTAGTTTATCTAAAAATGACAAACTCCACACCTTTTGCTCATGGTTCTAAACGTTTATGAATGTCTTGGGAAAATAAAGCAGCCATCAACTTCTGTGATAGGAACAAAAAATAATAAAAAATACTATGGACGTCTATGAAATGTTTTTTTTCTCTCCCAACAAGTATCTCAAGTATATGTTTAGTTTGTGTTCATCAGAAGAAACTCATCTTAGGAACAAGTGGAGGATGAGTAAATGATGACAGATTTTTCATTTTTGGGTGAACTATCTCTTTAAGTTCAATCGAAGTGACCCATAATATCAAAATAACCTGCATAATGAGGGTTAAAATGTTGATGCTGTTACCCTGACAGTGGAGCCCACCACTTATAACTGAAAAATCTGGAGGAATTTCAGCATTAGTGAACCGATCTACCTGGTTCTACTTCTGAAGGGATGATTATGATCTTCATGTGTGTTCGGGTATGATTATTTAGCTTGAACATGGCACAATGCAATTGAATAACATGAGATCTTGTAGAAAGGTACTTGTGCCGTTGACCTGTGTGTAGATCATGAGCTGAGCATTACCTCTGCATCGCTCTCTTTCTCTGGGTTAATTGTAGGCTCGTCTGATGGCGGTAATTAGCCCTTGATCAGACCTTTAGTCCTTAAGCTCGACAGGAGGCTGAAAGTGAGCGCGAGGCTAATTTTAGCTCCTCCAGACATTGTTCCTCATTGAAAGCGTGAACTAATAGTTGTGAGTGGAAGAGTTTCACCCACACAGCCTTCATCATCATCATCTGCCAGTGGGAGTAGAACACAGAACCTGCCTGTTTCTGATGGAAACGCCAAGAAAAGAGCAAATTACACTTTTTTTTTTTTGTAGCCGTTTGACACCATCACTTTCTTCTACAATTACTGCTCGCTTGGGGAGAGAAGAGAGTGTTGGGTTTGCAGGTGTGGACAATCACTGAAATAAACCCGGGGAAATGATTTCTCCATCTAATGGTTCCTCTAAATGGCGTGCGATACGGTTGGACTCCATCATGTCTGAGTCACATGGTTGTGTGAATGTTTTTCTGTCAAACGCAGAGAGAATTCAAGAGTCGACTGACTGAACCAGACACTTATCAGCTTTGGGTTGATGGTTTAAAGCAAAGTTGGCCAATGTAACCTTTGGTTTGGCATGCCATCCCGTCTGAAAATAGCAGGAGAGTGGTGAGATGGTTTGGGCGAATGCCTTTGACAGAGATCGCCATTTTGTTTGAGGAGCTACAGAAAAGCCAGTTTAATTTAAATGTTGTAAGTGAATCAGACTTTTAAAATGTAAAAACTGTCAGATATCGGACAATGCACAAGACACCGGCTAACAAATCAGGACAGGAGCAGATATTTTATACAGATATTTTCAATCGGGTTTCTATCAAGGCTCTAATAACATGTCATTTCATTAGTTCAGTGTTTTCAGTCCCAAGGAACTGCTTTTGTCATCTTTGCTATGTTCAGAGTTTATTGTCCTACATTAAAATTGCTGGCTGACCAACAACATAATGTTTTTATTAGTCCCAAATGAATAACATTAGCTTTCATTACTTTGTTTAACTTTGGAGCCGTTCACAGTCTTCAACATGCTCCTGCTCTTTTGATTCTTTCTGCTGATGACGATTTGACCACTGCAAAGGTTCAGTTCAACTTCTCTTACACTTTCAGCAAGCTTCTTTGTTCAGCTAAACTACTCTCAACTCCAGCTGCAGTGTTGAACACATTGATCATTAAGATTCCCCACATTATCTTAAACTGTCCTACATTTGTCAATATTGCCAGCCTTTTGGGGGGTAGTGAATGAGTTTCCCTTTGGTCGTCATCTGGTCAACGTTCTATCAAAGGCCTTCAGTGGACTTTAGAATGGCTCAATGCTAACCAACCAACCCAAATAAATCAACCAACCAAAATCAATTAACCAACCAACTAACCAACCGAATCAATTAACCAACCAACTAACCAACCAACCAAAATCAATTAACTAACCAACTAACCAACCAACCAGCCAACCAAAATCAATCAACAAACCAACCAACCAAAATCAATCAACCAACCAACCAAATTCAATCAACAAACAACCAAACCAACCAACCAAAATCAATCAACCAACCAACCAACCACCCAAAATCAATTAACCAACCAACTAACCAACCAACCAACCAAAACCAGCCAACCAAAATCAATCAACCAACAACCAAACCAACCAACCAAAATCAATCAACCATCCAACCTAAACCAACCAAACCAACCAACCAAAATCAATTAACCAACCAACCAACCAACCAACCAACCAAAATCAATTAACCAACCAACCAACTAACCAACCAACCAACCAACCAAAATCAATTAACCAACCAACCAACTAACCAACCAACCAAAACCAGCTAACCAAAATCAATCAACCAACAACCAAACCAACCAACCAAAATCAATCAACCAACCAATCAATCAATCAGCCAATCATCCAAAACCAACCAACCAAAAAAGGAGCAGCTTGATTCAGCATTGAACTCCATTGTGTTATAAATGGGCTTGTTTGTTTATACTATAATAAGTTCATTATTAAACATTAAATATGATACTGCATCATTATTTTTTTAGTAACATTTTCTAGTTATATTTAAATATTAGCAAAGCAATTAGGAAATTACACATGGCACATTTAATGTCATTTGGTACATTTCACTTCGACCCACAGCCCTCATTCAAGTTTAGTTTTTGGCCCTTTATAAGAAAAACTTTGGGCACCGCTTGTTTAAAGAGAGAATTATCACTATTATTAGATTATATTAAAGGGATAGTTCACTCAAAAATGAAAATTCTGTCATTTACTCAATCTTCTCTTGTTCTAACCCTGTTTGAGTTTCTTCACTGTAAAATAGAATTTCAAAATACATTCCAACACAAATCTTAATTATTAATTATTAAATGGCTTGAACGTAAAACAATTAAGTTGTCTCAAATCTCAAGAATTGTTGTTCAGCTCATTTTAAATCATTTGTACAAGCAGCACAAATCTTTTTTGAGTGTTTCTTCTGCTAAACACAAAATAGGATATTTACAATAAAGCTGAATGGATTTCCATAGTATTTGTCTTTCCTTCTATGGAAGTCAATGGTTACAGGGTTTTATCTTTCTTTAAAATATATTTTTTTTTAGTGTTCAGCAGAAGAAATAAACTCCTAAGGGGGAATGAATAGTGAGTCACTTTCTGTTTTGAGGTAAACTATCCCTTTATCATTTACCCACATTTACCCAGTATATGCAGCATAAGTTATAATTTTAGAAAAATTATGTATGTTTATGTATATGTGTGTGTATGTATAAATATATGTGTATGTGTGTGTGTGTGTGTATATATATATATATATATATATATACCCTATTTTCTAAGAAAATTTAGAATTTTCCCTATTGGTTTCCCTATTTTCCCTAGAATTTCTAAAGCTTCATATTTATGGGTTTGCATGTATGCAAGGTCAGAAAATCCTTTCTTTGTCTTATAAAACACACTTAGATTTACCTTATTTGCTCAATGACTTCTAAACTAGTTGTTGAATGAAACATTTCTTTTCCAAATCCTTCTTCTCCATGTCGCTAATCTCCGGTGATTGTTCTGATGACCCAGTGTGTTGTGATTGGCCTGATGATGACCCAGTCTGTTCTTATTGGTCTACTGGATTACTGTGGCTTATCAAGTGCTGAGGATTTTATGCAGTAGGGTTGCTGCTTCTTAAACCAATCATAGCAGTTCTTAACACAATGCTGTATAAATGAACTGTAATTATTGATTCTTCACAGCCTCTTTCTTTGGCAGTAATAAATAAAAGCGTTCTTTTCAGAGACAATACATTTATACACGGTGCACTTTCAGATTTAAAACTCAGCAGCATGTTTTTATCCAGAGCTCTTACACACACTGCGTGAAATGTCATTTTCAGAAATCCATAATTAGGACACTATGTAAAAAAATTGGTTTTAATCAATGCAAATTAATAGATGTACACTCACTTGCCACTAATTAGGTACACGTGACTAGTACCAGGTTGGACCCCCTTTTGCCTTCAGAACTGACTTAATCCTTCGTGGCATAGATTCAATAAGCTACTGGAAATATTCCTCAAAGATTTTGCTCCATATTGACATGAGAGCATCACGCAGTTGCTGCAGATTTGTCAGCTGCACATCCATGATGCCAATCTCCCATGACTGTGGAGGCCATTTGAGTACAGTGAACTCATTGTCATGTTCAAGAAACCAGTCTTAGATGATTCACGCTTTATGACATGGTGTGTTATCCTGCTGGAAGTAGCCATCAGAAGATGAGTACAGTGTGGTCATAAAGGGATGG
>NC_079448.1:2912094-2937094 GCF_903798145.1 Danio aesculapii
GAGTATTTCAGTCTTAATTGTGCACAGTGGGCCCACGTCCCCTCACACACACACACACTTGCATACACACATATACAAGTGCACCCACTCACTCACACACACGCGCACACACACACACACACTCCCTTGCATACCCAAACACACAGAAACACACTGTCACACAGACACACACTCTGACACAGATTTCCTGTTTAATGGGGACTTCCTATAAATGTTATGATTTTGATACTAGACACTACTGGTGTTACTATACTTATGGGGACCCAATGTAATAAATATCAGGAGCACACATACACACACACACACAAATATACATACACACATTCAGAAACATAAAGAAAGCCAAGGTAATAAATATCAGGAGCACATACAGAGAGACGGACGGTCTCACACACACATATACACACACGCATTCAAAAACAGAACGAAAGAAAGATGTGTCAGTGCAGTGGTGTCCGTATTGATGGTGTTGAAATGATCAGTCTTTTATAAAGCCTGTGAAAACACACAGACACATGCATACAGTTCTGAAGGAAGGCGTAAGAGAGAGAGAGTGTGCGTGTGTGTGTTTTTTCCCTCATTTTTCAAGGCAGTCTTGTGTGTCACTGTGCTGTCAGAAATATAATCAGAGAGACGGAGGTGTCGGTGAGCGGAGGAGAAACTGTAGGAGGTAGAGAGAGAGAGAGAATTAGAGCGAGAGACACAAACAACAGAAAGAAACAGACAGAAAGAGAGAAATGCTTGTGTGTTTCCAATTACCAGCCAAAGTCACCTTCTCTTTCTCTCCTGTTTGTGTTTGTGTTTTTCATCATGTGTTTTCAGCGTACATGTGTTTCATTTGTTCTGTGTGTGTGTGTGTGTGTGTGCGTGTGCGTGTGCGTGTGTGTGTGTGTGTGTGTGGAGGAATGACTAGCTCCGCCTCCTGCCTGTGACCTCATTAGTGTGACCTCGTTAGAAGCGGGCTATGGAGTGACTCTTAATTAAGAGACAGTGCCTCCCCCTCATACACTCCTACAGAGTGTCCTTTTCTCCCTCGACTCACACACAAGAGAGAGAAAGTGATACTAAGAGTCTTTCCGTTACAGAAAGTGAAAATCCTGCAGAGTGTAAATGAGTTCCAGCCAATCAGAGCACGTTTAATATTCAATCATGTAAAGCAGGCTAATGCACCAATGAGATTTCACTGTGGGCGTGGCCTCAGTTTTAGTTCATTTCACTTATTTAAACTTCCTTGATATTATTTGAGGGTGCAGTGGTTAGCACTGTGGGCTCACAGCATGAAGGTCACAGGTTTGAGCCCCAGCTGGGCCAGTAGGCGTTTCAGTGTGGAGTTTGCATGTTCTCCTCGTGTTGGCGTGGGTTTCCTCCGGGTGCTCCGGTTTCCCCCACAGTCCAAACAAATGCGCTATAGGAGAATTGGATGAAGTAAATTGGTCATGACGCTAATTAAGCTTTAAGTGGGCGTGGCCAACGTCACCATTTTGTTGGCGCATCATCGTGGCGACCTGGGGGTTACCAAAAAAGGCCAGAGGCGGAGCATGAGCGGAGCTACAGATGCCCTCAAGAATTTTGCTTAGACAGGCTTTTCTTTGAGAGAAACGCTTAATACTTCATTATCTGCGACTCGTTTGTGTTTTGATCACGTGTTGGGTTGTGTACTATATCAATAAAGTGTTTAGACTGTTGAAATACATTAAATTACTTCCAAATACCTCAATATTGACCTTATTCTACAATGCAGAAGTGCGCTCATTTTTGCGCTTGTTTTAGGACTTCTGATTCATTTGCCTATGGGAGGAAATGACTAGTAATAATAGACGGCAGAAAACGATCAAACTACTCGCTCTACAAACAAGTGTTTGCATGACTATTCATAAAAAGTATAATAATATAATACGAAAAGATCAGTTTGCATCATCAAGCAGCGTAACGAGTTGTTTTCAACCTCTAAAAATGAATGGAAGTGAATGACACCGGAAGTCTCGAGCCGAAAAGATTCGAGCCCACTCGTACGCGGAGAATAAGATGAATAGACTGTGTTCGTAACTGCAGGGCTATTTATGAAGTCCAGGCATTACACTGTATGATGTTTCAGATGAGAAGAGCCTACAGCTAATCAATCTGTCAGATTCTGGAGTCCAGAGGTCTAGAGAACATTATAAATGATGATTTATCTTAAACAGATTTAACTATATAAGAATTTCATTCACCTGGGAAATGGAGGCCACTTGGATGGTTTGTGAGCACAATAAGTGCACTCAGCATGCCATATTATCTGATAATCGTAAGAAAAACTCCCAAAAGGCAATTGACTGTGTAAAGCCATGTAAAACAAAACAAAAATACGATGTATATGCCGAGTTAAGCAACTAATCAGCCGGAATCAGTTGCGATGTGACTGCGACCAGCGAGACCTAACTGTTGCTCAAGTGGCCACGCCCTTAATTATGCAGACTTAATATAACCTTTTTTTTAGGGGTTTTCACCTTTATTGGGAAAGGACAGTGGAGATTGTACCGACAGGAAAGTGTGGGAAGCAGAGATAGGGTAGGGATCAGTAAAGAACCTCGAGCCGGGAATCAAACTCGGGTCGCCGAAAGCACCTCAGTGCTGTGTCGACGCACTAACCACTAGGCTATTGCCGCCGACGACTTAATATAACTTAATAATAATAATCCCTTACATTTATACAGTGCTTTTCTGGACACTCAAAGCACTTTACACATTTTTGGGGGGGAATCTCCTCATCCACCACCAGTGTGCAGCATCCACCTGGATAACACGACAGCAGCCATATTGCGCCAGACTGCACACCAAACACCAGTTCAGTGGTGGAGAGGAGACAATTATGATATAGGGATGGTTAGGAGGCCATGACGGACAGAGGCCAGTGGGCAAATTGGGCCAGGATGCTAGGGTTAAACCCCTACTCTTTTTCAGAGGACATCCTGAGATTTTTAATGACCACAGAAAGTCAGGACCTCAGTGTAACGTCTCTTCCAAAAGACGGCACTCACTGAGCGGTATAGAGTCCCCATCAATATACTGGGGCGTTTGGACCCAAACAGACTACAGGTTGAGCGCCCCCTGCTGGCCTCACTATAACCACTTCCGGCAGCAACCTAGCTTTCCCATGAGGTCTCCCTTACAGGTACTAACTGGACACAACCCTGCCTAACTTAATGTGAGAGTTGCAGAGAGCTATCTGCCAATAGTTATATTGATTATAACTCAATAATAATGAAACGGATGAGTTCTAAAACCATTCACCCCCTCACAGTTGTCATGAAGGGTAATATTAGCTATATACACCAAACTCGAGTTTTGTACCAGGCTGTAAACACTGTTTTCTGCTGTGAAGTTGATCATTTTAACATTGGGCTCAATAGAAATGTGCTCTATTATGGAGCCAGGCCCAGAGGAAGATCCAGGAATAGCAGTTTCAGTTACGTCTGTATTAGCTTCACGAGGCAGAGTTAGCGCTTCATGAGGGGGAGTTGGGATGTTGCTGTTTGGTTAAAGTGGCGCTATATTTGCAAGTTGATGCCATAAATATGGTGAATGCAATGAGAAGGTGCAAAAAATACAAAAATAGCAACCAGGGGGGGCGGGGGGATACATCCCCCTCACTTTTAGAGACCATTTAGAAACAGGAGATTAATAATTTTATAAACGTATGATCTCATATAGCTGCCCCCCCCCCCCCCCCCCCCCCACTTTTAAAATGGCCGCTACACCCCTTATTGAGTTCACATCAGATGTTCAGCATTTAAATAAATCTGATTCTGAAAGCATGACCCTCAAGTTTGATAGTGTTCAAGATCATTTGAAGTGACAACACACACACACACAGAGAGAGTGTGAAAACAAGTGGCACGGAGAGAGTCATTACTTACAGACCACTTCATTCATATATATGTGTGTGTGTGTGTGTGTGTGAGAGAGAGAGAGAGAGACTGGTTTCTCTCTGGTTTTATGTGTTTCTGCTTCAACTCTTTCCATCTCCAGTTCTCACGTCTGAATGCTTCTCTGTGTGTGTGTGTGTGTGTGTGTGTGTGTGTGTGTGTGTGTGTGTGTGTGTGTGTGTGTGTTTGGAGTGGTTAGCTGCAGGTTTAAAGTTTTATAAAGCTGTCACTTCTGGCTGATTTTCATTTGAGCGGGAGAGTGAAGCTGACAGACGCTCTGAAGTGTGCGTGTGTGTGTGAGTGAGAGAGAGTTGTGTGTGATAAGACTCAACACACTGAGCTCACAGTCGGACAACATGAGGTGCTCAGCTGTAGTTCACACACCTTCAGCACAGGATCAGAGTCAGTGTGTGCTCATATCAGGGTCACATCTCATTCTCTCACACACACAGACTCGTGTGTGTGTGTGTGTGTGTGTGTGTGTGTGTGTGTTTGTGCTAGTCTGCGGTCTGCACTTTAAAGATAAGATTTCAGCTCATGTGTTGGGTGTTCTGCAGTCATCTTGATCATCTCTGTGTGCAGTTATAATGTTTCTGCCCTCACACAGATCTGACCTGATCCTGATTTGATTTGACTTTGAGGATATTTCAATGATCTATTCTGAATATGACTTCAGAGTTTCTGAGTTTTAAAAATAGATCATTTAATAATCATCCATCCTTTCATCCTTCCATCCTTCCATCAATCCATCCATCCATCATTCACATGTTTGTCTTTCCTTCTGTTTCAGTAATCATCCATTCATCCGTCCATCATCATGTTTGTCTGTCCATCCTTCCTTCCATCCATCCTTCCTTCCGTCCTTCCACCCTTCTTTCCATCCTTCCTTTCATCCTTTCCTCCTTCCATCCAATTTTCCTTCCATCCATCCATCCATCCTTCCTTACCATCCTTCCTTCCTTTCTTCCATCCTTCCTTCCTTCCTTTCGTCCATCCTTTCTTCAATCCTTCATTCCCAATTCTGTCCTGCCATTCTTCATTCTATCTACCCTTCCTTTTATCCTTCCTTCCATCGATCCTTCCTTTCCTCCATTCTCCTTTCCATCCTTCCTTCCCTCCTTCCTTTCATCCCTCTTTCCTTCTATCCATCCTTTTTTCCTACCATCCATTCATCCTTCCTTCCATCAGTTCTTCCATCATGCTTCCATCCATCCTTCTATCCATCCATCATCCTTCCTTCCTTCCTCCCGTCCGTCCTACGTCCCATCCTTCCTTCCTTCCATCCTTCCCTCCTTCCATCCTTCCCTATATCCATCCTTCCTTTTCATCCTTTCTACCTTCCATCCGTCCCTCCTTCCTTCCTTCAGTTTTTCCATCATCCTTCCTTCCATCAGTTCTTCCATCATGATTCCATCCATCCTTCTTTCCATCCATCTTTCCATCCTTCCTTCCGTCCTTCCACCCTTCTTCCTACCTATCCTTTATATTCTTTCTTCCTTCCATCCGTCCCTCCTTCCTTCCTTCCTTTAGTTTTTCCATCATCCTTCCATCCTTCCTTCCTACCATCCATTCATCCTTCCTTCCATCAGTTCTTCCATCATGATTCCATCCTTCCTTCCATCTTTCCTTCCTTCCTTACGTCCTTCCACCCTTCTTCCTATCCATCCTTTTCATTCTTTCTTCCGTCCTTCCTTCCTTCCTTCCTTCCTTCCTTCCTTCAGTTTAATCCATTCATTCATTCATTCATTGTTTCATTCAGTTTCATTCCATTCATTTCATCCTTCCTTCCATCCTTCCTTTCTTTTATCCATCCTTCCTTTCCTCCTTCCATCCGTCCTTGCTTCCTTCCTTCCATCCATCCTTCCTTTCTTCCATCATGCTTCCATCCATCCTTCCTTCTATGCAACCTTCCCTCCAACCTTCCTTTTCATCCTAGAATGTCTGAATAGCTTTGATTATTTTCAGATTCTGTCATTTCAGCACTAAAGTTAAACACTCAAATACAAAACAGATGTTTCCATGGCAACGAGCTAAAAAAAGCCAGTTTTTTCTGTTAATTTGCAGAGCTTAGTTTATGTCTGTGAAAGTTGTTAATCCTTGGAAAGAGGATCTCACATGATTGTGTGTGTGTGTGTGTGTGTTTGAGCAGCTGTTGTGTTTTACCTCAATCTTTGATTTCCCTGTAGATCTTAATATAACATCTGTCTGTGTTTTAACCGCAGCTATCAAGCAGATTAACCAGTCTTAAACCAGCACACACACACACACACACACACACACACACACACACACACGCAGCGAGCTCAGTGAGCATTTTTGTTTCCGAGTATTTGACTGACAGATCCTCAGATGTGCGAATGTGTGTGTGTTTATGCGTCAATAACATGTTCATGTAATTATTGTCTGCGCCCTTTGAGTGTTCCTAGAGGGTGTGTGTGTGTGTGTGTGTGTGTGTGTGTGTGCACGTCTACACATGCATGATGTTTTCTACACACCGCTGGCTTGGCCTGGTCAGAAAGCATGGTGGGTTTGTTTTCCGCTCAAATGAGTTGACATGCTTTGAAATTAAACCTACAGCTATCCCACTCTCACACACACAGAAGTTCCCACATTTTTAGGTAACACTAAAGCAATAGAGAATAGTGAATAGAGACGTGGTTCTACAAAAAGGAATAACAATAAACAATATGCTTTAAATCAAGTTAGATCCGCAATACAACATTAAACAGTGCAGTTGGATCAAAATGATTACATACAGGTAAGTAGTTGGTTGTAAATGGATATTGTATTTAGATACTGACAGCAATATGATATGAAGTGTAAGTTACTGCCAACTGGATGTTTATGCCACAAACTAGCTCACATTGCATGAAATATAGACAGAAATAATCATACACAGTGTTTCCGCTAGGATTTTCTCCAGCTGTGGTGGAAGACATTTTTTACACAGATCTACCAACTACCTGTGGTGTTATTTCAATGACAAATGTCATGAGCGCAGTATTACAAGTCAAGATCGCCTTTATGTAATAGCGTACGAGCATGTAAATCTCTTTGCTTGCGCTCCGATTTCCTCTGCTCGTGCACAACTTCTTGCACGCCCCCTCAAATATGCTGCTCAAGCGCAGATCTTCTTGTGCGCTCTCAAATAAACGCTGCTGAAGTGCGATTTAGTGCGTTTATGTTACAAGTATGTCTCCAACTTTTTTTAGATTTGCTAGAAATATTTATCAATGTCTCCAATAGACCTACAGAGCGGTATTAATGCGTCCTCAAGTAAAGTTGCTGGCCTCACACATCACGTACCTTTCAGCCAGTCAGTCAGCACGTAACCTTAAATGGTTAAACAAATACGTAAAGCACTACTACGGTTACAGAAAAGTTTGTGCTGTTATGAATACTTACCTTTTAATACGTTTTGGTGCGATTATCTCCTGCTATTAAAAAAAAAAAAAAAACACGACTGAATGTTTTGAATGAGAAGCTGTACTGTAGCCGTGGTGGGATCAATTTTGGCGTGGCGCCCCGCCATGGAAGAATGAATGTAGCGGAAACCATGCATACATACTGACTAATGTAATGCAATCAGGTTGAAATTGAACAATATACACAATGCTAGTAACTTATTAACAACAATAACGACATGTGTATCAAATTAGCGGCAGATAAATATTTCTGCGTCATCTCAGAATCACGGAGATCACAGAACATCACTATCGTAATGGTAGACAACATAAACGCTCTTCTAACTCACTCCTTATGTCTCAGTAAATATGCAGTACATGAACATTTATGTACTCACAGTTTGTGCACAGGAGGGTTGCTTAGCCTTTTTATTGTCCCTGGCCCATAATATTCATTCAGTCATTTTCCTTCGACTTAGTCCCTTATTTATCAGTAGTCGCCACAGCGGAATGACCCAACAACTATTCCAGCATATTTTTACACAGCAGATGCCCTTCCGGCAGCAATCCAGTACTGAGAAACACTTTCACACACACACTCAAACACTACGGCCAATTTAGGTAATCAATTACCCTATATCTGTTTGTACTGTGGGGGAAACCGGAGCACCCGGAGGAAACCCACGCCAACACGGGGAGAACATGCAAACTCCACACAGAAACCCCAACTGACCCAGCCGGAACTCGAACCAGGGACCTTCTTGCTGTGAGGCAAGAATGCTAGCCACTGATCACCGTGCCACCCCCACTATATTTATAGAAAGTTTTTAATATTACACACATGGCAACTTTACCTTTATTTTTCTTCAAATTCTGAGCAACGTTAAAGAACTTGAAAAACTAGATGCTTCTTAAAGGCATTAAAAATTGTATTAACCCCAAACTTTCCAACGGTATAGTGTTTTCATGTCTTGGTAGAAAAAGGAAATTAATTTTTCAAGAATATCTCCAAGTAGTCCATCCGAATATTCTTCATCAAACACGCCAGGAGATTCTGATTTAAGAGAAAGCTTTTGTGTTCCTCAGAAGAAAGTCAGACGGGATTGAAATGACACCAGAGTGAATAAATGATGACACCATTTACATTTTTGGCTAAACTATATCTTTAATATCTGATATGATACAGCTCGTGTGTGTGTGTGTGTGTGTGTGTGGGTGTGAGACGGTCAGTTGAGCAGGAGACTATTGTTGGCACTTTCTCTCTTTCTGTTGGAGTAGTGATAGTCTTCTCCTTTATGGCCAGTGAAGGAGGCCAGATCCCCGGAGGACGGACGGAGAGAGACAGAATAAGAGATAATGTGCTTCTGAGAGTGTGTGTGTGTGTGTGTGTGTTTAATTGGACAGTCCACTGTGAACTCCAGCACAGAAAGAGGTCAAACAAACCAACCCATCACAGCCAGCGAGACCCTCAGGAGAACACTGACAGCATCGGCCGTGTGATTGTGTGTGTGTGTGTGTGTGTGTGTGTGTGTGTGTGTGTGTGTTTGGTAGAAAGAACATCATCAAGAGACACTCTGACTTTACAAGAGTCATTTAAATACATTCAAACACACACATAAGTAGTTATGTGTTCATTTAAAGAGGCGGTTCACTCAAAATAAAGTGTTGTGTTATTATTCGCATTTTACAGCAAGAAATGCTTTTCTTACTTAGTTTTAGTCTTGTTTCTTGTCCAAATATCAAAATTCTTAAATCTAGAAACATTTTATATGCAAACAATATAATCGGACAATTGCTACGTGAGATAATCTAAATTAAAACCAAAAACAATGTTATTTATCTTAAAGAAAGGCAAGGAAAATGTATTTATATATTACACATTTTATATGTGATTGTAAATCACAGTGCTTTACTTAAACAAGAATAAATTAAACATGAAATACAACAAGTTTAAGAAATAAAAAGAAAAAAGAATAAAAAAAACCGATTGAAAACGTTCACCACTGACAGATTTTTTTGTTCGTTTTAAAGAAAAACTCTTAATTTTAACTTATTTTGGGAAAAAAATATATTTATAATAGAAATAAATATATTTACTAACTGATTATATACTAAAATAGTTATTACACAAGTTATGTGTAATAAAATGAAATGACAGAGAAATAGTGTTGAACACATGAAGAAAGGGAGGTGTAGTTCGCCAGTGAACGCTCAGACAGCAGCTGAAATCTCTCAGTAGTTCTTCAGCAACCCTCTGCCCTTCCTCAGTCTAAATAAATATCAGCTGCTCTAGTCCAACATCTACATTAGCAGGAGGATGAAGAAGAAACCAGAGTTAACATTTCAACAAGACAATGATCCAAAACACGGCCAAGGACACTCTCAAATGCTTTCAGAGAAAGAAAATCAAGCTGTAGAATGACCCAGCCAATCACCTGACTTCAATCCAATAGAAAATACTAAATAAAGCTCAGATTTGATAGACGAGACCCACAGAAGCATCAAGATTTCAACACTCTGTTGAAGTCTCTGAGAAACTCACACCTGAGCAATGCCTGTGTCTTCATTCTCCATATGAGAGGCATCTTTAAGCTGCCATCACTAAAAAAAGCCTTTTATATAAAGTGTTAAATATATTTCTCCTGTATTTCCATGTATAATATATTAAAAAGTGCAGCATGAACATTGTTCTAAATTTAAATCAATATAACTCTCAAACAGGGCAAGTAATAACAGATTATCAAAAGTCCATTGTTTTGGGAAACACACATTATGATAGTTCGTGAAAGGATACACATTTCACAGCACTATTGCTCTTTTTGGAGAGGAAGTGATGTAATGTGGAGTGAATCTTAATAGAAAAAAGAGCTTGAAAATTGCGCATTACTCTGAAGACTTCTTTAAAGTGCGAAATCCTTTTAAAGCTGATATATTATACAAAAATATCCTTTATACGTGGTGTATGAACACTGATGTGCGTCCTCTGTGTTTGAGGAGGAAATTATTCTTAAGCTACTAATGTTAATCAGTCCAGAAGAGCAGTGCAGGATTATTATTTTATTTTTATTCATATTAACAGCATCTATATCAGTAGGTACTGCCATTTTAATTCACATGTCTGTTACAAACGGGAGATTTCTTTATAAACTCTTATTTATTTACATTTATTTATCTTATTTATTTAATTACAGTGGGGGAAATAAGTATTGAACACGTCATGTTTTTTCCTTGGAGTAATATTTCTGAAGGGGTTTTTACATGGAATTGAGCCAGATTTTGGTAAAAACCCAAACAATACAAACATAAAATGAAACTAAACGAAATAATCTGAAAAATTAGTTGTCTAATAAGAATAGAATGACACGAGGAGAAAGCACTGAACTACTGAAATGTATTTCATACTTTATATAAAAGGCTTACGTGGTGCTTCAGCTTAAAGACGCTTCCTTTCCATGGACTTCAACAGCTTCTGTGGGGCTAATCTGTCAAATCTGAGCTTTATTTTGTATTCTCTATTGGATTGAAGTCAGGTGATTGGCTGGGCCATTCTACAGCTTGATTTTCTTTCTCTGAAAGCATTTGAGAGTTTCCTTGGCTCCCTGCTGAAATGTCCACCCTGGTTTCTTCTTCATCCTCCTGCTAATGTAGATGTTGGACTGAAGCAGCTGATATTCATTTACACCGAGGAAGGGCAGAGGATTGCTGAAGAACTACTGAGAAATTTTAGCTGCTGTCTGGGCTTTCCATGTCTTTCTACAGCTCCCTTTCTTCATTTGTTCAATACTTTTTCTCTGCGTCGTTTCATTTTATTACACATCTATTTGTTTTCTTTGCATATATGGATTTATCTGTTTGGGGAAAATTTCAAGTCAACAGCACCTTTAGTAATATGTTTTCTGCGAAAAATGGTGACGTGTTCAATACTTAATTTCCCCGCTGTACATTCAAATCAACTGTGTTTAACTGTGATTTTAGAATAGCATTAGTATTATTATTGCATATTTAAAATATTACACCTAGCAAGATGCTAAAGATCCTTTCTTTAATACTTAACATTTTTAATATACTCACAATGTACGCGTTTAGTATATCAAGTATACTATAGTATGGTGTTTCTCAACCACGACCACCAGCTCTGCACATTTTCCTTGTCTCCTCAACCGAACACACCTGATTCAGATCATCAGCTCGTTAGCAAAGACTGAAAGATCTGTAATGGGTGTGACAGAATAAGGAGACATCCAAAACATGCAGTTCTGGTGGTCCTTCAGGAACGTGGTTGAGAAACACTGCTATAGTATACCCCTACTGTTAAATAATAGACATGCTAAAAAGTTGAGTTTTGAGAGTTTTAAAAAGTAGGTGAGGTTGTAGAAGCTCCACCTTTTTTTCTGAAAAGGGGTGGAGCTCCAGCTCATTGGCTTTTAAAAGAGACACAGATTTGTCATTTGTGTGTATGATGGAGGATTTAGCTCCGCTTTATTTCTGTTTAATATAAATATTTATTTCTAAACACATTTCTAAACATAATAGATTTAATAACTCATTTCTAATAACTGATTTTTTTTATCTTTGCCATGATGACAGTATATGATATTTGACTATATATTACTCAAGATACTAGTATTCAGCTTAAAGTGACATTTAAAGGCTTAACTAGGGTAATTAGGGTAAAATTAGGGTAATTAGGCAAGTCATTGTATAACAGTGGTTTGTTCTGGAGACAATCCAAAACTAATATTGCTTAAGGAGGTTAATATTGACCTTAAAATGGTTTAAAACAATTAAAATGAGCTAAAAATAAAACAAATAAGACTTTCTCAAGAAGAAAAAATATTATAGGAAATACTGTGAAAATTTCCTGAATCTGATCAACATCATTTGGGAAATATTGGAAAAGAAGAAATATAGAACAGGGCGAATAATTCTGACTTCAACAGTATATCTTAAGGGAGCATTTTTAATATTTTATTTATAATTTTTTAATTTCAGCCAAATGAAAAGAAATCAGATTTTCTCTAGAAGATAAATATAATGAGAAACTCTGTGAAATGGCTTCTTTGCTCTTTAAAGCATCACTTGGGGAATGTTTGAATATTAATAAAGGAAATCACAGGAGGGTTAATCATTTTGTCTTAAGCTCTATATATTACGCTTGTTTTTAGATGTACTGCCTCTTTAAGACAGACATTTTTTGTTGAAAGTCCTGCATCTTGACACACACACATTCACTCTTACAGTCTCCTTGAAGTGACATTTGGTGCGTGCGTGTGTGTGTGTGAGAGAGAAGCAGATGAGCAGTGTTTGTGTGTGTCTGCAGGTCAGACCGTGAGCTGCTGCTCTCCTCTTTCTTGTGATGTGTGTGTGTTTGTGTGTCTTGTCTTGGCATCTCTGTCTGGTTTTGTTGTTCAGGTCAAACGCCTGAAGTCTGACCATCAGCAGAGCTTCAGATGGAGCAAACACACACCCAGAGTTTGCAGTGTTTGATATCTATAGGCTGATGTGTGTGTGTGTGGGTGTGTGTGTGTGTGTGTGTGTGTATTTTATGCAAAAATAGCTACAAAAAATAAACAAATGTGCGCAGATTCTGTCGGACCCTGCTTATGGGGTAGATTTAGAGTATAATTACAGTAAAATAATACTACTGATCACATAGTTTTGTGCTTTCTAGTTAGTTTTTTATGTTATTTTAGCCGTTTGTGTCCTAAAACCTATTTTATTTTCAACCTAGATATATAAACTCAGAATATATATGCTTAATTTAACACTGGACTACATTTATTTATACATTTTAGATGATTTTAGCTGTAATTTTCTCTTGTAATTACAGTCTGTCTTTCCCTCTGTGCGCCGCTAGAGGGCGCTGTTTCCAAGCGTTTTAATCAAACATCACTCTGGCTTGATGTCACACAGTGACGCGGAGGCAGTGTGAGGTGTAGCAGCTGTTGTTTAAGTGCCCTGTGTGTGTGTGTGTGTGTGTGTGCGCGTAATTACATATTGGAAGCGCGCACGCACGCACACACACACACACACACACGTCTCAGCATCCGGAGATTAACTCTAAAGCCTGGTGGATGGACATGTAAAATTGATGTCCTTGAGTGTTTGTGTGTTTAATTGTTTATTGAAATGTGTGTGTTTGCGCTGATGCGGATCGATGGGTTTTGCTCCTCTGGTGTGTGTGTGTCTGTGTGTGACCTTCATAGTTGGGCCCACAGTCACCTCAGCATCTTATTAACTTCAGACTTCACAACATTTTGTGTGTGTGTGTGTGTGTGTGTGTGTGTGTGTGTGTGTGTTGTGCAAGCTCTCTGGAGCTCTGAGCTGTGAAGGAGGGACAGATTAACTGAGTCATAGACCAGTTTTACTTATTACACTGTGTGTGTGTGTGTGCGTGTTTGTGTGTGCGTGCCTTTGTGTGTGTGTGTGTGTGTGTGTGTGTGTGTGTAATTAGGTTGCTGTAATTGCTGTAGTAAATCTTGATGTGTATGAGCGGATGGAGCATTGATTTAAAATCATTACTTTGTGTGTGTACTTGTGTGTGTGTGTGTGTGTGTTTGTGCACGTGGGTGGGTGTGTGTGTGTATGTGTGTGTTTGTGCGCATGGGTGTGTGTGTGTGTGTATTTATCCACACAATCCTGTGAGTTAAAACATGATTGTGCTTTGTGTGTGTGCGCGTGCGTGCGTGCGTGCGTGCGTGTGTGTGTGTGTGTGTGTGTGTGTGTGTGTGTGTTTGCGCGCGTGGGTGTGTGTGTATGTGTGTGCGTGTGTGTATTTATCCACACAATCCTGTGAGTTAAAACATGATTGTGCTTTGTGTGTGTGTGCGTGCGTGTGTGTGCGTGCGTGCATGCGTGTTTGCGCGCGTGGGTGTGTGTGTATGTGTGTGCGTGTGTGTATTTATCCACACAATCCTGTGAGTTAAAACATGATTGTGCTTTGTGTGTGTGTGTGTGCGTGCGTGTGTGTGCGTGCATGCGTGTTTGCGCGCGTGGGTGTGTGTGTATGTGTGTGCGTGTGTGTATTTATCCACACAATCCTGTGAGTTAAAACATGATTGTGCTTTATCCATGTGTGTGTGTGTGTGGGGGTGGGTGGGTGCGTGTGTGTATGTATTCACACAATCTTATGTGTTAAATTGTGTGTGTGTGTGTGTGTGTGTGTGTGCGTGTGGGTTTGTGTGTGTTGTGCGTGTGTGTCTGATCAGTAATTCAGGTCGTACTGTGTTTGTGCGTCACTGCTGCAGACCTTCATGGCTAGAGGAGCGAGGACACACACACACACACACACACACACACACACGTTCTCTCCCGAGGTCACTAAGGCCAATGTCACAGTCAAGAAAACACATTAAAATTTAAATGCCAAAAACAACTTCATCACACTTCATTTCTGTCCTTTATCAGACTGTTGAATGTAATTACACGCTTTAATTGAAATAAACGAGTCCGTGTGTGTGTGTGAGCTACATCTGAAATACGATTTTAGAGGATTTTTTCACCAGTATACACTTGTCAATATTCTGTTCTGTGTAATAAATCAGTGTAAATGTTCTGCACTGAAATGCTGCAGTTCACAGTTTCTCCAATAGATGGCAGTGCGACACCACAAATAGATTTAGACAGGCAATATAACACACAAACACACACATTTAAAATCAACTTTATACATTGTTATCATTTTATTATTAAATATTGATGTTACTTATACATATAAAGCATTTAATTAGATATTTTACTCTTATTGAAATGCTATCAGTATACTTTCTTACATTATTATCATGTAAAATGCATTAAAAAGTCTTCTTACAGTATTATAATGACTGTTTAACACATTTTGAACACTCTATATTCTGTGTTAAGATGTTTATTAATATAATAACTAATATAATATACAAAAAGTGGCACAAGTGTTTGTAAAAATGGATATTAACTTAAGTTTCTTTTTATATATGTATTAATATTTATTTAATTAATATTAAATAATTATATTTATTAAAATAATGTAATTATTATTAATATTTTATGTAATATATAAATATATAATATTAATTTAATAAGTATTACTATTAAATCATATTATTTTCGATCTTTCTTAATGTGTTTTTATGATTAAAAATGTAATTGCATAGTGAATTTGTACTTTTAATCAGCAATAACTTTGCTTACATTCCTGAAAGTGAGGATTGATCCTCATATTAAAGCTTTTTCAATGTTATGAGTACATTATTATGCATATTTTTAATATATACTATGCTTTTGTCACTGGACCATACTGTGCAGATCAGAAGAAAACAATGTAAAGAGACATAACTCATAGGAAAGCAGAAGATCAAACTAAGGGATTTATAATCTTTAATGCATGAAATGATGTTTTATACTAATTATTATTGTTAAGATTATTGATCAGATGACACAACACATTATACCAATGCTAAAGCAAGTCATTATGCATGCCGTTTAATACTTAAGAAGTGTTAATACTGCTGTAATCATTCAAATATTATATATTATATAATATAAATATCATTAATAATTAAAAGTTTGTTTTAACATGTATGTTTGTGCTGTGTATATGTGTTGTGCATATATAAATACACACATGCATGCTTATATTTGAGTAAATGTTTATTTATATGTAGATCTAAAATATACATGTGCATGATACAAATTATATGTAGATTTTAATATCTATGTAATAAATAGTCGTTCTATGTGTGCCTGTGTATCACATATACATAATAAATACATATATAATACACATACATGTCAAAACAAACTTATTTTGGATACGATTGACTACTTTTAAAACGTTTTTTACAGTAATTTTAATTCCCTGCATAGTTTTACTACATTTCTTCATGATTTTCTCACATATTTTATACTTTATCTGCTTAAATATCTCATCTAAATATTTTCTACATGCAGTTGCGCTATTCATGCACCAGGGGAGCGCAAGTGAGCACACCCTAAACCCCACCCCCCAGGCCGTCCCCCTGAGCTTGGCCCCGCCCATTTCCTGTCTGTCCTCCCCGCCCCCCGGTCACACCACACCCTGCCATCTGGCACTGAGTCTCCCTCACTCCCTCCCTCCCTCTCATTCCTTCCTTTCCACACAAAAACAGGATGAAGGGCCCCTTTCAGCTCTGGGTTACCATCGGCAACCGGAGCCCTGGAAACTCCCCACGCTCACACACACACACACACACACACACACACACATAGTGGACATTTAAAGTTTAAAGGGACGGCGTCTCTTGTCAGCTGCTGCTGTTTTACATTTGAAGCCCCCAAACAATGACCACCTGCTCGCTTTCTGTCTCTGTCAGCATCTGTCTCTTTCTTTCTGTCTTTATTCCTGTCTTTCTTTTTCTTTCTTTCTTTCTTTCTTCATTTATTTCCGTCTTTATTTATTTCTTTGTCTTTTATTCTGTCTTTTAATCTGTGTTTTTGACTTTCTGTATTCTTTCTTTCTTTCTTTCTTTCTTTCTTTCTTTCTTTCTTTCTTTCTTTCTTTAGAAGTCAAGTTAATTTCTTATACACCTATAAGTGGAACCTAAAACAATTAAGTTGCCCCCCCAAAATCTTATGAATTGTGTTGTTTCAACTCATTTTAAATAAGTAATTTAAACAAGCAGCGAATGTATTTTTTTCTTTCTTCCAGGAGTTCTTTCTCTCTGTCTTTCTGTATTTTTGTTGCTCTTTCTTTCTTTGTGTAAACTCTCAGAGAGAGAGAGAGAGAGAGAGAGAGCTGCATTCCTGCAGGCAGTGAGTCTTTTCTATTAGATTACTGAAGTATGCAGCGTGAGTGTGAGTGTGCGCTTGCTGACGAGCGCACTCATCTTCTCTTAAACACACACACATTCTTTAGAATGTAGAACACACACACTTTCCTTTAGAATTTTGTGTTTGGAAGCATATGTCTGTGTGTTTGCTTAATGTTCTTCAACTTAATAAGAGTTTCCCATGGGTTTGAGCAGATTCTCAGAATGCTGGAATGGAACAAAGTCTGAGTTAGACATGTACCAGAGTTCTTGCTACAGAAAAGAGCCCAAAAGCTTCTGGGAAACGTTATAAATGACATCAATAAGCATTGTAAAGCATCTTTACTTTTTCCTCTCAATATTATTTATTACTAGTTTTAGTGTATCAGAAGATGAAACTAAAGGATTTACATTATAATCCACTTTAACTTTGTTGGCTGAAATTGTTTATTGTCAAGATTATTCATGAGATGAAAATCACAATAGAACAATGTTTAGAACTCATTATGCGTGCAGTATAATACTGAAGAAGTGATCTTTTTCAACTTTTTTCATACATTTTCATATAGCTGCCACCGGACATTGCGAGTGCTTCTTCTCTCTTTATTTTTAAGTCTAGACTTAAGACACATTTATTCTATTGCCTTCCCAGACTTTTAATCTTTATTGTGCTTTGTTGCTGCAATACTGTTATTCTTATTATTTTATTGATATTTTACTGTTTTAGAATGTGTGCTATGGTTTTGTTTAGCACTTTGGTCAGTGCCAAACTGAAGTTAAATGTGCTTTATAAGTAAACCTTGCTCACTTACTATATATATATATATATGTAGATATAGATGATATGTATAGATATAGATGTAGATATAGATGATAGATATAGATGTAGACATAGATGATATATCGAGATATAAATGTATATATAGATGATATATATAGATATAGATGTTGATATAGATGATATATATAGATATAGATGAGTTTGAGTTTGTAATGTATCATATTTATTTCTACATAAGTGCAGTGAAGCTTCAGTGAGATGTTACAAATGACACCAATATGCATTTTAAAGTATTTTTTTCTTACTTTTCCC
This sequence comes from Danio aesculapii, assembly GCF_903798145.1. Lineage (NCBI taxonomy): Eukaryota > Metazoa > Chordata > Actinopteri > Cypriniformes > Danionidae > Danio > Danio aesculapii. Next base: position 2,930,261 of record NC_079448.1, read on the forward strand.
CATTATATTACTAGTTTTAGTCTATTAGAAGATAAAACTAGGGCCTTTATAATCCTTTATTGGATGAAAATTTTAGTATTATTATTATTATTATTATTATTATTATTATTATTATTATCATCACGGTTGTCAAGATCATTCATGAGATGAAACACATTAGAACAATGTTTATAACTCATTATGCGTTCAGTTTAATACTTATGAAGAGTTACTAGAACTGTTTCAACTTTTTTTATACACTACTTTATATTTATAATTTATTTATTTTTAATTTACAGTAATCTTGATTCATTCAATGCAGGAATAGGACTAAGTTTGAGATTTCTTACAGAAAAGCTTCAGTTAGATGTTACAAATGACACCAATATGCATTTTAAAGTATTTATCTCTTGAATTGTATTCTCTATATTACTAGTTTTAGTGTATCAGAAGATGAAACTAAGGGATTTATAATCTAATTTAACTTCTTACTCTCATTACTCATGAGATGAAACAACAAATTATAGCAATGTTTAGAAGTCATTACTGCATGCAGTTTAATACTTAAGTAGTGTTACTAGAACTTTTTCAACTGTTTTTTTTTTTTACATTGTAATTTATATCTATTTTTAAATTCATAGTAATCTTGATTCATTCAATGCTGGAATGGAACAGAGTTTGAGATTTCTTTCCACAGAAAAGTACAGAAAAGCCTCCGTGAAATGCCACAAATGGCACCAGCAAGCATTATTTTTTATTTAATTTTTTTTTTATTGTTTTTACGTCTTTATTGTATATTACTAGTTTTAGTGTATAATTTAGGATGAACTTTTGCCCATATTTCAAAAGTATCTAAAGTGGGAGTGAGGCAAACTTTGGTGTTTTGTAAGAAGTTTTGGTGTGAGTTGAGGCTGCAGTGTGTCTGTGTGGCCGCTAGAGGCGCCAGCGCTCCACCATAAACTTCCACACAACAAAGGAGTCTGTCATCAGTGCACTTTAGCCTAAAAATAATCTCAAATGAAAGAGCCAGAGATGAGAGAACAAAGTTGCTCTTTGTGCGAGGAGATCGCATTGAACTGCTGATGAAGAGTTCAGTCGGATTCACTTTATCATGCTGCACATGTGTCTCTGTCGTTCTCTCGTTCTCTCTCTGACCTTCCACTCGCATAAACTCTCGCCTTATATGGGAAAAGAAGAGTGTGTGTGTGTGTGTGTGTGTGTGTGTGTGCTTAAAGTGAGATCAGGAGTTTCAGCAACAGCAGACAAGATGTGGCTCACACTGAACTAATAAACACAGAAACACACTCATGTACGGCGAACAAAGAGGTAGAGAGAAGTGTAAAAACACATGGACACTTAAATTAAACACACACACACACACTTTCTGCCTTTTTACATGCTAGTCTGAAGTGTTTACAAGTATTAGTGTTTACAATTGGGACTAAACAGTCCATTTATGAAAGTAATATAGATCAGAAATGTTTCTTGAGTGTTTGAAAGTTAATATAATTACTCAATAAATCTTAAGTTATTAATATTATAATAAATAATATTTGATAATACAACTGATTTGCTGATAATCTGAGCATTAATTTAGATTAATGATACTATATTTAGCATTTAATAAGTTATTTTGAAAGTTTTAGTCAATGGTAAATGATATGTCCTCATTTGGAGTGTGTGTGTATGTGTGTGTGGCAGCTGTGTACTGAGGCTGGATGCCATGAGAGGCGGATAAAAGGCTGAATAGATGAATAGACCTCGGGCAATGCAAGAATACAAAAGACAGCAGGAGTTTTACAACACAATCCAGAAACAATAACATTAAAGAGAGTGTGTGTGATATGTTCTGGTTGTGCAGACACACACACATTCTTGTAAATGTACTGTTAATGTAAAACAGATGTGCTGAGCAAGGGCTGCAGTTCTGCTTGTGGCCTGCAGGGGCGCCATTGGCTCATAAATGAGTTTAAATCCCATCTGGGTTTGTGTGTGTGTGTGTGTGTGGGAGAGAGAGACCAGCAGCCATTTTGAACGCAGATCCCATTTTATGAATCACACATAGTGAATGGTGATGTGTGTGTGCGCACTGGTGGAGTATAATCAATCACACACTCACACACACTGATCCACTGACAGAGATTTGAGCTGGTAGTCAGATTAGTGATATTATCTCTATCTAGTGATTTGTTTCTTGTGATCCTAGTGTTTGTGATTGTTGCGAGTCGCAAATTTGACATTTTTATAATAAAGAGATGAAGATGGTGGTGGTGTTTTTGACAGAATCGTAGTGTGTACACTGTAAAAAAAATCCCCGTAAAAAAACGGTTATATTCTGGCAGCCAGAAAATAACTGTAAAAATACAGAAAAAAACTTGAATAAAAGATGTAGATAAACTGTTAAAAAACAGTAGTTTTCTGTTTTACAGTTACAGGTTATTACTGTAATTATACATGTTATAACTAATTATAGGAGTTATTTATGTAATTATACACGTTATTATGGTAGTTATACAGGTTATTACTGTAATTATACAAGTTATTACTTTAACTATACAAGTTATTTATGTAATTATACAAGTTATTATGGTAGTTATACAGGTTATTACTGTAATTACACAAGTTATTTATGTAATTATACAAGTTATTTATGTAATTATACAAGTTATTATGGTAGTTATACAGGTTATTACTGTAATTATACAAGTTATTTATGTTATTATACACGTTATTATGGTAGTTATACAGGTTATTACTGTAATTATACAAGTTATTTATGTTATTATACACGTTATTATAGTAGTTATACAGGTTATTACTGTAATTATACAAGTTATTTATGTTATTATACACGTTATTATGGTAGTTATACAGGTTATTACTGTAATTATACAAGTTATTTATGTAATTATACAAGTTATTTATGTAATTATACACGTTATTATGGTATAATTACATAAATAACACGTTATTATGGTAGTTATACAGGTTATTACTGTAATTATACATGTTATAACTGTAATTATACGAGTTATTTATGTAATTATACAAGTTATTATGGTAGTTATACAGGTAATTACTGTAATTATACAAGTTATTTATGTTATTATACACGTTATTATGGTAGTTATACAGGTTATTACTGTAATTATACATGTTATAACTGTAATTATACAAGTTATTTATGTAATTATACAAGTTATTATGGTAGTTATACAGGTTATTACTGTAATTATACAAGTTATTTATGTAATTATACAAGTTTATTTATGTAATTATACAAGTTATTATGGTAGTTATACAGGTTATTACTGTAATTATACAAGTTATTTATGTAATTATACAGTTATTATGGTAGTTATACAGGTTATTACTGTAATTATACATGTTATAACTGTAATTATACAAGTTATTTATGTAATTATACAAGTTATTATGGTAGTTATACAGGTTATTACTGTAATTATACATGTTATAACTAATTATACGAGTTATTTATGTAATTATACACGTTATTATGGTAGTTATACAGGTTATTACTGTAATTATACAAGTTATTTATGTAATTATACAAGTTATTATGGTAGTTATACAGGTTATTACTGTAATTATACAAGTTATTTATGTTATTATACACTTTATTATGGTAGTTATACAGGTTATTACTGTAATTATACAAGTTATTTATGTTATTATACACGTTATTATGGTAGTTATACAGGCTATTACTGTAATTATACATGTTATTACTTTAATTATACGAGTTATTTATGTAATTATACACGTTATTATGGTAGTTATACAGGTTATTACTGTAATTATACAAGTTATTTATGTAATTATACACGTTATTATGGTAGTTATACAGGTTATTACTGTAATTATACAAGTTATTTATGTAATTATACAAGTTATTTATGTAATTATACAAGTTATTTATGTAATTATACAAGTTATTATGGTAGTTATACAGGTTATTACTGTAATTATACAAGTTATTTATGTTATTATACACGTTATTATGGTAGTTATACAGGCTATTACTGTAATTATACATGTTATAACTGTAATTATACAAGTTATTTATGTAATTATACAAGTTATTATGGTAGTTATACAGGTTATTACTGTAATTATACATGTTATTTATGTAATTATACACGTTATTATGGTAGTTATACAGGCTATTACTGTAATTATACATGTTATAACTGTAATTATACAAGTTATTTATGTAATTATACAAGTTATTATGGTAGTTATACAGGTTATTACTGTAATTATACAAGTTATTTATGTAATTATACACGTTATTATGGTAGTTATACAGGTTATTACTGTAATTATACAAGTTATTTATGTAATTATACAAGTTATTTATGTAATTATACAAGTTATTATGGTAGTTATACAGGTTATTACTGTAATTATACAAGTTATTTATGTTATTATACACGTTATTATGGTAGTTATACAGGCTATTACTGTAATTATACATGTTATAACTGTAATTATACGAGTTATTTATGTAATTATACACGTTATTATGGTAGTTATACAGGTTATTACTGTAATTATACAAGGTATTTATATAATTATACAAGTTATTTATGTAATTATACATGTTATTATGGTAGGTATCCAGGTTATTACTGTAATTATACAAGTTATTTATGTAATTATACAAGTTATTATGGTAGTTATACAGGTTATTACTGTAATTATACAAGTTATTTATGTAATTATACAAGTTATTATGGTAGTTATACAGGTTATTACTGTAATTACACAAGTTATTTATGTAATTATACAAGTTATTTATGTAATTATACAAGTTATTATGGTAGTTATACAGGTTATTACTGTAATTATACAAGTTATTTATGTTATTATACACGTTATTATGGTAGTTATACAGGTTATTACTGTAATTATACAAGTTATTTATGTTATTATACACGTTATTATAGTAGTTATACAGGTTATTACTGTAATTATACAAGTTATTTATGTTATTATACACGTTATTATGGTAGTTATACAGGTTATTACTGTAATTATACAAGTTATTTATGTAATTATACAAGTTATTTATGTAATTATACACGTTATTTATGTTATTATACACGTTATTATGGTAGTTATACAGGTTATTACTGTAATTATACATGTTATAACTGTAATTATACGAGTTATTTATGTAATTATACAAGTTATTATGGTAGTTATACAGGTAATTACTGTAATTATACAAGTTATTTATGTTATTATACACGTTATTATGGTAGTTATACAGGTTATTACTGTAATTATACATGTTATAACTGTAATTATACAAGTTATTTATGTAATTATACAAGTTATTATGGTAGTTATACAGGTTATTACTGTAATTATACAAGTTATTTATGTAATTATACAAGTTATTTATGTAATTATACAAGTTATTATGGTAGTTATACAGGTTATTACTGTAATTATACAAGTTATTTATGTAATTATACAAGTTATTATGGTAGTTATACAGGTTATTACTGTAATTATACATGTTATAACTGTAATTATACAAGTTATTTATGTAATTATACAAGTTATTATGGTAGTTATACAGGTTATTACTGTAATTATACATGTTATAACTAATTATACGAGTTATTTATGTAATTATACACGTTATTATGGTAGTTATACAGGTTATTACTGTAATTATACAAGCTATTTATGTAATTATACAAGTTATTATGGTAGTTATACAGGTTATTACTGTAATTATACAAGTTATTTATGTTATTATACACTTTATTATGGTAGTTATACAGGTTATTACTGTAATTATACAAGTTATTTATGTTATTATACACGTTATTATGGTAGTTATACAGGCTATTACTGTAATTATACATGTTATTACTTTAATTATACGAGTTATTTATGTAATTATACACGTTATTATGGTAGTTATACAGGTTATTACTGTAATTATACAAGTTATTTATGTAATTATACACGTTATTATGGTAGTTATACAGGTTATTACTGTAATTATACAAGTTATTTATGTAATTATACAAGTTATTTATGTAATTATACAAGTTATTTATGTAATTATACAAGTTATTATGGTAGTTATACAGGTTATTACTGTAATTATACAAGTTATTTATGTTATTATACACGTTATTATGGTAGTTATACAGGTTATTACTGTAATTATACATGTTATAACTGTAATTATACAAGTTATTTATGTAATTATACAAGTTATTATGGTAGTTATACAGGTTATTACTGTAATTATACATGTTATTTATGTAATTATACACGTTATTATGGTAGTTATACAGGCTATTACTGTAATTATACATGTTATAACTGTAATTATACAAGTTATTTATGTAATTATACAAGTTATTATGGTAGTTATACAGGTTATTACTGTAATTATACAAGTTATTTATGTAATTATACACGTTATTATGGTAGTTATACAGGTTATTACTGTAATTATACAAGTTATTTATGTAATTATACAAGTTATTTATGTAATTATACAAGTTATTATGGTAGTTATACAGGTTATTACTGTAATTATACAAGTTATTTATGTTATTATACACGTTATTATGGTAGTTATACAGGCTATTACTGTAATTATACATGTTATAACTGTAATTATACGAGTTATTTATGTAATTATACACGTTATTATGGTAGTTATACAGGTTATTACTGTAATTATACAAGGTATTTATATAATTATACAAGTTATTTATGTAATTATACATGTTATTATGGTAGGTATCCAGGTTATTACTGTAATTATACAAGTTATTTATATAATTATGCAAGTTATTT
>NC_079448.1:2942094-3037094 GCF_903798145.1 Danio aesculapii
AGCTATTATGATTAGAAATGTGGTGAAGAAATCTGCTCTCTGTTAAGCAGAAACTGGCGGGAAAAATATACTGGAGGGCTGATAATTCTGACTTTAACTGGATGTGCATAAAGTTTTGTTAGGCAAACCAAAATGGACATAAACGGAGCAAAAATGGGATCTTCTCTCAAACGGTTGTGTGTGTTTCAGAGTTTGCTGAAGCTGCTGCCGGAGCAGGAGCAGCTGAACACATTATCAGAGATGAAAGATGAATACGAGGAGCTGGCCGAGTCTGAACAGTTCGGTGTTGTGGTGAGAAACGCACTCAAGTGTTGGCTTTGATGAACACAATCATACAGATACAGCCAATCACACATCACTCTATCTCTCTCTTAATTCGATTGAATTCAATGCTTTATTGGCATGAAAAATGTTTCGTACGGTGGTCCCCCGCTATAACGTGGTTCACCTTTCGTATCCTCGCTGTTTCACCGGTGTTTTTTGTTTTTTGTTTTTTTTTGTGCAATTTGACGCTTTTTTTCTACAGAGCATTGTGTTCTGCGTCCTGATTAGCGCATTGTGTTCTGTGCCCTGATTGGCTGTAGACCATTGTCAATCAATATCCTTCGTGCTGTGTCTCCTGTACAGTACAGAATGCATTCAGCGTGCCAAATTTACATAAATCTTCAATCTATAGAGGAATTGCCAACTTACGTCACACATGACGTCACATGGGTTCCCGGCTGCAAAAAGAGACCGGTTGCAATAGCAAACATATCGTGTTGTGCGGTAGGATACCAAATTCGAAAGAACTTAACTTTTACTGTACACCACACTGCTTAAATGCCAACTGCAGATGTCTTTGGCTAAAAGGGAGCTGAATGGAGTGAGGACCTAATTAAAAATGCTGGACTCTGCAGTTCTCATTTCATATCAGTTAAGTTCACGCTATTCTGAATCAGACACAGTACTCGTTTTTGATTGCAGATATGATTTCAGCATAAACAGTTAAATATGGTGAATTAAACTGCGGACACTGAATGCTCAGAATCAAATGTAAACATGTGCGTTCACATACCCTGCCGTACAGCTGCAGTTTGCTGTCAGAATGCAGTAGTTTTGCTTGTTGATGATTACCCAGGTCTTCTATAGCTCTGTCTTTTTTCCTTATCTTTGGCTAAGCAGAACCTCGGTTTTTAGCACTACATAGTGTTGAATCTGATAATCATGGAGCATTATTTCTTGCACATGACCACACAGAACTAAATTGTAGGCATCCAAAGACTTGCAGGCCTTTAACTTCTCTACTGTGAAATCACTTGGAGTTTCAATGAGATCGTTGTATATTTGGGGCTGGATGCTTGGCCATTTTGTCTTATCTAATATCCATTGGAAGGGGGTGCTATCGCTAATGGACCTGTCAGACGAACGCCGCTCACTTTAACGTTAATTTTGCAGAATAACTGTGCTTATCACTGGGTGACGAGCTGTAATAATACACTGAAAGCATTATGTTAATAATATATATAATATGTAATCAATATCTTATTTCTAAGACGACAACAAACTCTGCACCACATCGGATGTCATTCCCTCGCTGTAAATGCTAGCACTCCCAGTTTTTTTGTGTTTACAAACATGGTATATAATATGTAATCAATAATTAATTATCAATAATAAATTATTTCAAAAATCAATTATTTCAATAATCAATCAATAATCAAATATTTCAATAGTCAATCAATAATCAATTATTTCTGAGACAACAAACTCTGTGCCACATCGGATGTTATTCCCTCGCTGTAAATGCCAGCGCTCCCAGTTTTTTTTTTGTTTACAAACATGGTGTATAATATGTTATCAATAATTAATTATCAATACTAAATTATTTCAACAATCAATTATTTCAATAATCAATTATTTCAATAATCAATCAATAATCAATTATTTCAATAATCAATCAATAATCAATTATTTCAGTAATCAATCAATAATCAATTATTTCAATAATCAATCAATAATCAGTTATTTCAATAATCAATCAATAATCAATTATTTCTGAGACAACAAACTCTGTACTGCATTGGATGTTATTCCCTCGCTGTAAATGCTAGTGCTCCAAGTTTTTTTGTGTTTACAAACATGGTATATAATATGTAATCAATAATTATCAATACTAAATTATTTCAATAATCAATTATTTCAATAATCAATCAATAATTAATAATTTCAATAATTAATCAATAATTAATTATTTCAATAATCAATCAATAATCAATTATTTCTGAGACAACAAACTCCGTACTGCATCGGATGTTATTCCCTCGCTGTAAATGCTAGCACTCCCAGTTTTTTTGTGTTTACAAACATGGTAATTCATTTATAACATTGTGACTCTGAAGTTTTTTTCTCCCTAACAAATCCCATAATGTCAACGAAACATTTAGCACCGTCAAACGCACCCAAAAGGCAGAGGAAGATGCTAATGATCACACAAAAAGTTGGAGTTCTGGACATGCTAAAGAAAGGTGGAATTTGTGCGGCTGTAGGACATCATTACGAAATGAATGAATCTTCTGAGAAAAGTGCATAACGTGTGTGGTGAGGGGTTTTACAGCCTTAAAACATCTATAATAAGTCAAAATAAAGCTGACTACTTCACGGATTTCACCTATTGCGGGTTATTTTCAGAACGTAACTCCTGTGATTAAATGAGGGACCGCTGTGTTTATTGCCAAAGCATTTGTGATGGTGTCATTTTAACTGACACTTGCACCAGTTTTGCACATTAGCACCAGACACTTTCTTACGACCACTCAACAACGTCTCAACATGAAAAATAAAATGGGCATTAATGAAGTGAGCTTCACACAGGCGAGTGGGTTTGACAAACCACCTGTAGAAACGCTCTTCTCTCTCTAAAAAAACACTCCCTTGTCTTAACGTTCGCACTTAAATCTCTGATCATAAGAGTTCCTTTGTATAATGATCACTTGTTGTGTGTATTGCCTCTTCTTGTTGAGTCACTGAATGCTTCCTCGACTGTAAGTCGCTTCGGACAAAAGAATCCGCTTAAAACATTCAACAGAATATGTCAAATCAAATGAAGTAGAAGTAGTGGTAAAAACATAATAGTGAACAGTATATTTACCATTCATCATTTGGATTCATTTAAAATGGTTTGTAATTCAGTGTGTGTCTCTGTCTGTCTGCAGATCAGTTCAGTGAAGCGTCTGAAGCCGCGTCTGACTGCCATCCTCTTCAAGCTGCAGTTTGAGGAGCAGGTGAATAACGTGAAGCCGGATGTGGTGGCGGTGACGGCGGCCTGTGAGGAGCTGCGCAAGAGCGAGAGTTTCTCCAAACTGCTGGAGATCACACTGCTGCTGGGAAACTTCCTGAATGCCGGCTCACGCAACGCCAAAGCTTTCGGCTTCAGTGTCAGCTACCTGTGCAAGGTGATTCTCAACGTCCTATTCAGGAGTTTTAACACACTCCTTAAAGCTCCCATGAAAGTAAAAGAAAAAATATTAGATGTTATGGCTCGTTTCCACTGACTGGTACGGTTCGGTTTGGTACGGGTCACCTTTATCAGGCTTGCGTTTCCACTAACAAGGGTACCCTTTTGGTGGGCGTGGTGTATGACAGAAAGTTTCAGTCGACGTCATTCTCGCTCGAGGAAATGTCTACAATAAAGCTGTACAGGTCACTTACATATCATATGAAAAGCACTTCTCACAACACAGATGCTTTATACACATAAATACTTGTGTAGAAATGTTTATTACTAACTTTTCTATTAACATGAGTTGATTATAACTGCAGATCAAAGACAGTGCGAAACAGCCTACTGTAACGTCTGTAATTATATTAAATAAATTAATAAATGAACATATATAAACACATACAACCCCTTACAGTCTCCGATATGTTACCAACTACAGAAGAACTACATATAGCAGACATTTCGTCCGTATTTAGGTTCAAAACAACACAAAATATAGCCTACAGTCAGTGAAAACCTCTCATCTGTGTCTGTAATCTTCAGCAGCACATGTAGCCTCTGTTAGACAGTAATTCCCTCATTCCCGGTTCATATTAGTCCAAAATGCGAAGATAATAAGTGAGTTCTACATGGCATTTTGTTCATGTTTGCTGAATAAATAATGTGCTCCTTTTTTTCCGGCTTCTCCTTTGTTTCTTCACGCTTCACTCTCGCGTTTGTCAGTGTCTGACAGGATCGGGTTTCAAAAGAACATCAATAATCAAGCGCAGGTTATTATCATCAGCTCAGGAAGTTTGTTATTTGATATAATGTTAGACGCGCGCGAGCGCTAGCAAGAAAGCGAAACCGCTCGCGCCTCAGACTGGCTCGTAAAAAACTACGGGGCACAGAGTAAATCTGCTCTACTTCTTGGCTTTGTGGCTGTTCATCAAGACGACGACAAGGTTTGTTTGAGCCCAGATCGACCATGGCTCGTTATTATATGTATATATAATTCCGCTGTAATCTCTCGCTGTGTATTTCAAACATGGCAGGTTTTTGTTTTCATTCTGGCTTGTTGCGCAAGCGAATGACGTATCTCTGTAAACCAATAGGGTTCAGCTGCGCATGTGGCTCCGCCTTATGGTACCCTTTCTCATGTTTGGTACCCTTTCGAAAGGGTGCCGAAAAAGTAGTACGGTACGGTTCGGTACGCTTTTTGACAGTGGAAACGGCTATAAAAGCGTACCGTACCGTACCACTCAGTGGAAACGGGCCATTAGTTTCACTCTGTTAGTTTTTAGGATATCTATTAGTTTGTGTGCTCCAAAACAGTGACGCAATTCACATTTAGAAAAATATAAACCTGATGTAAACATCCAAAGCTTGCACTTTGTCACTTCAGCCTAAATGGATCAACGTTTTTTTCAGGTCATCTCATACTTAAGTTTCTGTTTTGTCCAATCAAAGCTCTCTAGTATCTGACATGCCCCACCCCCTTTTTTCACATTTGCTTTTCATTTGATGCGCTTGAGCTCAGCCACTCTCACTGACAAAGCTGTGATAAACGCAAAATGCTATTGGCTGTGTTTTTTTTTTTTAGGATAAGCTACTCTTTCTCTATTTTTTTTTTCTTTTGAGATTGTCAAACATCGAATAAAAAATGCACATTTCAAAGCAGTTCACAGGACCTTTAAGTAAGCAATAATGTATGTCCAGCTGGATTTTCGACTGTTTGATGCCGTCTTTTGGTTGAATAAGACCTAGGTTAGTGTATGTTCCATTCAGCCTTTTCTTTTTCTATCAGCTTTGCATTTAATTATTGTAATAATCAACTATTATGGCTTACAACAATATTTTGTCTACTTTTTTTACGTTTTGTGTCAAATAGCTATATAATAAGCAGGATAAAGTACAACCAGCTGGTTAATTTCACAGATTATTCAACAGTACTTCATGACGGGCTGCCGATAAACCGATACTTTATCTCCTACATATACCGTATCGAATGTCCAATCAAAATCAAGTATTCCAGACAGTAGTGTAATAACAAGGCAAATTTCAATTTTGTTCAATATTGATGCTAATAAATTTAACAGGTATGAATAGATTTGTTTCATTATAGAGCAGCTTCCAAATCAACATGATGACAAATGTTTGGGAAATTTGTTGTCCCACGTCACAGTTCTCTCTAAAGTACATGTGCTTTACCGAATAACTTGAATATTATCGATTCATTATTGAACGAAAGAAAGAACCCTAATGTTTTGTTGACTTGTTTTCAGTAAAAAGTGTGTGTGTGCATGTGTGTGTGTGTTTAGTTGAGAGACACTAAATCGGCGGATCAGAAGCAGACTCTCCTGCACTTCCTGGCGGAGACCTGTCAGGAGCAGTACCCTGAGGTCATGACCTTCCCAGAGGAGCTCATCCATGTGGAGAAAGCCAGCAAAGGTCAGTCTCGTTTTTTCCACCTTTAATATATTATATATTTGAATGCAATATTAAATATTTGAGAGTTTGTATAGCACTGACCTCGAAAAAATTTGGGTTGCTTTTGACCTCCACTGTAAATGTACTATTCAATATATACAATGTTCAGCTCTTAAAACTTTCTAAATTATGAAAAACAAAAAATTAAACAAAATAATTATATATATATATATATATATATATATATATATATATATATATATATATATATATATATATATATATATATATATATATATATATATATATATATACAGTTAAAATCAGAATTATTAGCCCCTCTTAGAAATTATTTACTTTTTTTTTATATTTCCTAAATGATGTTCAACAGAGCAAGGAAATTTTGACAGTATTTCCTATAATATTTTTTCTTCTGGAGAAAGTCTTATTTGATTTATTTCGGCTAGAATAAAAGCAGTTTTTAAATTTTTTAAACACCATTTTAAGGTCAATATTATTAGCCCCTTAATGCTAATACTTTTTTTCGATAGTCTACAGAACAAACCATATATACAATAGCTTGTCTAATATATATATGCACACACATTTTTGTATTTTATGTACAGTGTATCTATTTATACATACATAAATATACACAGTACACATACATATATTTAGTAAATACAAATTTTGTCTTGGATGTCATCAATAGCTATTAATCGTTTGACCTCACTAAAATAAGTACACTTGAATAATATCAATATTTTTATTCAGCAATGTTGCGTTATATTGATCATAATTGGCTGCAAATGCATTCTAATGTTACAAAAGATTACGCTACCTGACAAAAGTCTTGTTGTGGATGTCAGTTGTGAGAGCAACAAGTAATAACTCGACTTCTAGTTGATCATTTGGAAAAGTGGCAGAAGGTGGATTTTTCCCATGAGTCATCTGTTGAACTGCATCCCAATCATCACAAATACTGCAGAAGACCTATTGGAACCCAAATGGAGCCAAGATTGTCATAGAAATCAGTCAAGTTTGGTGAAGGAAAAATCATGGATTGGGGTTACATTCAATAAGGGGGCGTATCAAGACATTTGTGCTGCCCATTACATTACAAACCACAGGAGAGGGCAGATTCTCCAGCAGGATAGCGCTCCTTCTCATACTTCAGCCTCCACATCAAAGCTCCTCAAAGCAAAGAAGGTCAAGGTGCTCTAGGATGGGCCAACCTAGTCAGCAAACATGAACATTATTGAGCATGTCTGGGGTAAGATGGAGGAATCATTGAAGATGAATCCATGAATCTTGATGAACTCTGGGAGTCCTGCAAGAACTCTTTCTTTGCCATTCCAGATGACTTTATTAATCAGTGATTTGAGTCATGTCAGAGATGTATGGATGCAGTCCTCCAAGCTCATGATGGAGTCAGACACAATATTCATTCTGTTTCCACTGCAGCATGACCACATATTCTATACTGGACATTATTGAAGGTTCAGTGATGAGACTTTAGTCTAAGCAGAGTCAGACCTTACTGTCCTAATCAAATCATTCAAAATGAATGATCATATTTTATTGTGGTCAAATAAGCATCATCTAGAGGCCTTTGCCTTTCTTATAAGCCACTTCTGATACCAAATGATCAACTACAAAGCAAGTTATTCTTTGTTGCTCCTAAAACTTAGATATTTGACAAGACTTTTGTCAGGTAGTGTATGTTAGTAATACATGCTATTCTTTTGAATGTTTTAATTATGAAAGAATCCAGTAAGACTGACTGTATTTGTATTCACAGACAAATTTTTTGCATATAAAATTTGACCAAAAAATGCTTTTTTGCCAAAATAAAACCTTGAAGAATTAATATATTAAGCATTTTGAAAGAATGTATGTAATAAAAGACATAAAAATGTGTCATTTTATGATAAAGAAAACTCATCATAGTTTCCAGAAACACAGCAAACAACAATTCTCAGGATCAATAATCAGCTTCAGATCATTATATTAGAATTATTTGTGACAGGATCATGTGTTCAGTGGTTCTAAAAATGCAACATTTAATCACGAAAATCAATAATATTTTTAAATAAAGTCATGTAGAAGTATTATTTAAATACTGATTAAAAAGTAAAGTTTTTTTACTGCATTTTTGATTTCAATTAATTAGACGAGTCCTCTTTTAAAAAACATTTGCTCCATACTTTTCTCTCTCTTTCTCAGTGTCAGCAGAGACGCTCCAGAAGAGTCTCGATCAGATGGGGAAGCAGATCAAGAGCCTTGAGAAGGACATCGAGACGTTTCCTCCTCCGCAGAGCGACAAGGACAAATTTGTAGAGAAAATGACCATATCCTTTACTTCCTGCCGGCCTGCCGCATGACAGGAAGTGTCACTTTGGTTTCCACAGTCATTTGCTCAAACAATAGTGTTACACAAACACTGTCTCAATGATCCATTGTGACATCACATCCTGTTTGGGTTCCAGTGTTCATCCTCATGAATCATCAGAGAGATATTATTTTAATTCTTTGAGGAAGTTTGTGGGAGTGTTTGTTTCAGTAGTTGTAGTAAATTATTAATAAACAACTCATGTTGCTGATCAATTTATAATTGATATGAAGTATGATCACGATGACGGGTTTTTCTTGACGGAGTTGTGCACAGTTTTGTATCGACGGCTCGGGAGAATTTCGAGAAGCTCCAGCTGCTGCATGAAAACATGGAGAAACAGTATGAGGATCTAGGAAAGTATTTTGTCTTCGACCCCAAAAAGATGAGTCCAGAAGAGTTCTTCGGTGACCTCAACAACTTCAGGACCATGTTCCAGGTGAGACCAATGACTTATATATATATATATATATATATATATATATATATATATATATATATATATATATATATATATATATATATATATATATATATATATATATATATATATATATATATTAGGGGTGTGACAAGATGCCTACTCCACGAGACACAAGAAAGATTTTTACACTATTTTAAAGAAATCCTTAATGATGAAACGTATGAATGGAATAGTCCAAGAATTCAAATATTTTGCTAATATATGAATGGAAATTAAATTTTTATGTAAAAAAATCACAAAATGCAAAACAATTTAGGTGTTTTTTTTAAATCATCATCTAATGAGTTTACTTCCATTTTAATGAACATGCATATAAATTTATGTGCATAACTCACTGGCTTTTCTGCTATTGAATTTCAGAGTATTTACATTGCAGATCTTGATGGTCAATTCGGATTTTGTTACAGTATCTGATTCTTTTTTTTAAGACCTGTTTACTTATCATCTTTATCTTTATCATCGACTCCTATCCGATTGTCTGCATTTACACTGCACATGGCAAAAGGTGCAATGGCCAGAAAAAAAAGAGCGGGCGCTGACTGACAGCTGATAATAAAAAAATTCCTGTTTTTCACGTGTTCACATAGTTTCATTTTTTTTTTTTTTTTTTTTTGAGTTGTTTTGCTATAGTTTATGACAGAAATGTTCTCATTTTACCATCTTTTAATCTAGAATTTTTTTAACCAGTAGCTATTTTAATGTCATGTTCATGGCGTGATTTATGCCCATGATGTATGAAATAGTTTTATATTAATTTATATTGTGTGGCGGATGTTGTTCTCTCTCTCTCTCTCTCTCTCTCTCTCTCTCTCTCTCTCTCTCTCTCTCTCTCTCTCTCTCTCTCTCTCTCTCTCTCTCTCTCTCTCTCTCTCTCTCTCTCATTCAACATGCTTAAATACTTGAATGTGTTTGGAAATGATGAAGGCGGCTGTGTTGAGTCTCCATCAGTTCAGTATGTGTGTGTGCTTAGAGATGTGTATAGCTGCAGAGAATTTTGTCAAACAGCTGTGTGAACTGTCCTGTCGAAAAATGCGTCTAAAAGTCCTACACGATGGTAATAGTTTGATTGCGGTGTTTACATATCTGTGCTGCACTTCAATAATGCGGCTTTCAGCACATGTAAAGTGACATTCCATCACGTGGCAATGTCCATGGTTAATTTGTTTGGCTGCAGTTGTAGACTCTGCTTGGACATGAATAACGGCAGCAGCCTTTGAACTCCAGTCAGAAAAAAAAGCGATTACGTCACACCCGCTCGGCCAACCGAGTGACATGTGCAACACAGAGGCCAGCCTTACCAGGTGTGCGCAAAGCACTTGATTTGCGGTTCAAATTCAATCCTGTTCCAAACTTCAATGCTAATTTAACCCTCAAGCTTCATCATGCAAGATATCGTGACATCCCTAATATATATATATATATATATATATATATATATATATATATATATATATATATATATATATATATATATATATACATATACACAGGCAGACATGGACAAAAGTGTTGGTCTCTTGCATTGAAGAAAGAAAAACTACAACTATCAGACGAAATGAAATCACTTCAAACTGAAAAATGTCATGAATAATCAAAAATAAGGAAATAAACAGAAAATAATAGTGGATTTTTTTATGGCCAAACAGAAAACTTTGTGTTTAAAATGTAACAAAGTCCATTTCAAATGCGCAATTTAATCTTTTCCTGTCGATCTTGACTTGGCCTCTCTGTGTTTGTTTTCCAGCAAGCGGTGAAAGAGAACCAGAAACGCAAAGAAGCGGAAGAGAAGATGCGCAGAGCCAAACTGGCCCGAGAGAAAGCTGAGAAAGAGAAAGAAGAGAAGCAGAAGAGGATAAACTCTGGACAGATTCCCAACATCAACGACGGTACACATTTCTTGCTTTTGTGCACTTTCTTGTGTGCGAGTGTGCACCTGTGTTTGTGTGTGCGCAATTGTGTGTGTATGTTTGCAAGATTTTGTGTGTGTATGAGCACAAGTGTGTGCCCGTGCATTTGTGTGCATGCTTGTGTCTATGTGTGTGTATGTGTCATGCCTGTGCTTGTGTGCGTGCAATAGGTTGTTTTCACATGACGCGAAATTCAGAAGGAGAGTAACAAGGGATTCTTCTACATATTAATTGCGATCAGAACATCAATCTGTTTCTGTTTTATGTTGTTTATATTTGTTTAAATCGGCCAAAATAAGAAACGCAGAACAGCTTTTATAGACTTTCAAAAGTTTTTGCTCATAAAGGGGAAAAGTTCAAGAAACTGGCTGAGAAAAGGCGACCTGTAATAAACATTTTTTCAATACATCCATGTGTACAAACATTTTGAACATGATAATTCGCATAATTAATAATTGACAGCACCAATATAGCTACAGGCCTAACTACGTGTATATAGGTGTTAATGTGTTATATATAAATCAGATACAAACACCAACACACTTATACAAAATCCTAGAGAATATAATTAACGTACACTGCCATGTAACCGATGCAATCAAATCTCTATCTTGCTTTGTAAGTCTTTACTGGCATTTCGGCAGAATAAACAACCGTAACTTGAACATCGAGATGCGCAGCAGTTGATCGACAGAGCAAAAAAGAAATGCAACCCTCGCGACAAAACTAGACGGTTATTATTGTGGAGCACTTTTTCCCCTTTAGAAAAATAAATAAATAAATAAATAATAATGTAGACCAGGGGTCACCAATCTCGGTCCTGGAGGGCCGGTGTCCCCAAAACAATCTCACGGCAATTCGTAACTTTTTGATTTAGTGGCTAATTCGTACGATCTAATTCGTACAATTTAGTACGATTTGCTCATCCGCCAATGACGGTTGGGTTTAGGGGTGGGGTTAGGTGCCACGCCTCCTTTTTAAAATCGTACAATTTCGTACAACTGAACTCGTACGAATTCGTACGAATTAGCCATTAAACTGACAAAACGTAAAATACTTACGTTTTCTCGTGAGGTCAGGCTGGTGTCCCTGCAGGATTTAGCTCCAACTTGCCTCAAGACACCTGCCTGGATGTTTCAAGTTTACTTAGTAAGACTTTGATTAGCTTGTTCAGGTGTGTTTGATTAGGGTTGGAGCTAAAATCTGCAGGACACCGGCCCTCCAGGAACAAGTTTGGTGACCCCTGATGTAGACGATGCGTCATGCTTTTGCTTTAATCTGTTATTTTGTGGTGTCTGGAAGATATCCGCTTGGAGAAAAACTGTAGTAATTTATAATCACATAGTCGCATATCACATATAATCACATAGTAATTTATATTGAATCACATAGTAAAGTGTATAATGTGTACAACTCTTTGTTAATGAATGCTACAGAATACTGTAGCATAGACTAGGGTTGGGCGATGTCGACCAATTTGGCATTGTATGATGTCTAATGTAAAAACATCACGATGATCGATGGCATCGTCGTCGTAGGCGGCAGTGAATTAAATATTTATAAATAATTAATGAATTCATAACTGATTGATTATATGTAGCCTACCATTTTAACTACCTGACCTGCATGGTCTTTACTTTACACATAACCAAATCATAAATAAAGAGAAGTCACACACACATTACCCCCTGTCAGTCTTTTTTTCCGTGGGACTCTGGCATGAATAGGCAGAGTGATCTGTGTCGCTATAATGGCGTCGACAAACTTGGTTGGTAAAAAAGCTGCACAACCAACAGGAACCAACCAACAGCATCCGAGGTTTTGGCTAAAATGACTAAGTACAAGCGTGAATGCGAAAGATTGAAGCAGTGTAGTGACGCTGAGACACGTTACCTGATAGATTCAAAAGACAGAAGAGTCGTTAAATAGAGACCAGATTAATTAAATTTCACGTTTAACAACTATAGTAAGACGCCATCCCACGGTACATCCTTGATAAACTGTCTGGCGTACAGTTCTCTCTGGAGCTCAGATTAGCACATGACAGTGTGTGTGGTCACGTGATGTGCGTTTTCAGAAAGGCTAGATGAAACGCCCGTGTGGACGTGGATTATTTTTGTTATAAAATGGCATTTTAAAACTAAGACGTATTAGTGTAAACGGGGCCTCAGTGTGTATTTTTCATGAGCGGGTTTGCGATGGGGGTGAGGCGGAGGATTGGCGATGCTGGCTCAGCATCGTGATGTCAATCGACCATCGGCGATGGACGATGGCATCATCTATCGACCCAACCCTAATAGTAGGCTGATAAGCTTTAATAAATAACTATAGTTTACTATAGTATTTTTTTCATGTAATGTAATAGCTTATACCAGTGTTTCCCAACCCTGTTCCTGGAGGCACGCCAACAGTACATATGTTGGATGTCTCCCTTTACTAACCCATTAACTTCAGGTGTTGGAGTCTCTTCTGATGTTATAAGTTGATTCAGGTGTGTTTGATTAGGGAGAGGTTGAAAATGTGGACTGTTGGTGTGCCTTCAGGAACAGGGTTGGGTTATACAGTATAAACACTGGCTTATACAGTATCTGTCGCCTCGATGACAGGCAAATACATTTTAGTTCAGTCGAAAACTCAGCCCTCTTCATGATATAAGGATCATGCCCAACATATGTGCTTATTTTCTATTCATATCTCTTTTGAAATATGATGTAAATCGCAAAAATACAGACTTTCCTCTATATCTCGCATTGTTTTTTTACTTCCTGCCCTCCATCTGAATTCCACGCGTCAACAGAACCACGGGATTGAAAACAACCTATTGTCACTGTGTGCGTGTGCACATTTGTATGTGTATGATTGTGTGTGTGTGCGCGTGCTTGTATGTTTGTTTGTGTGCACATTTGTAAGTTTTCTTGTGTGTTTGCGAGCCCACGCTTGTGTGTGTGCGTGCACGCTTTTGTATGTCCTTGTATATGTGTGTGCACATGCTTGTGTGTTTGTTTGTGTGTGTTTGTGATAGATAGAAATGCGAGAGCTCTACAAAAACAGAAGGAGAATCTCTGCAGCTTATTTAGGTCAAACTCAAAAGAAAACTTCCACTTTGTACCCTTCTCTGTTGTTTGGAAGGAAATGTGAGCTGGACGTATTCAGAAGAGTTTGAAATAAAGTGTGTCCTTCCTCAGATGTGCTCTTCATACACACTGTTTTATGATGTTTGCGTCACACACACACACTGATTCACACATAGTTAATGTAGATCATGTGGAATCACTCGACTGTTTTCATCAGTATAGTACAACTGCTGTAATGAATGAGCTGCCTTTCTTTTTGCTCTCTCTCTCTCTCTCTCTATGTGTGTGTGTGTGTGTGTGTGTCACTCTCTCTGACCTACTTTTCTGGTCTGGCTGCAGTTTGAAACTTTCGGGGCTCCAGATTTCCACTCATTATTTCTGCAGGTCTGAGGGTTCAACAGAAGAACAGTAAAGTTTAAACATTTGCTAATCCATTAGCTAACATTAGCAACAGTGATCAATACATTGTCTGCGCACATTAATCTTTAATGTTATTCATTAAACAGGCAGCTAATCTTAACAAAAAGAGTATGTTTGAGTTTGAAAATGTACTTATAAATCTAGAAAAATGCAGTAATAATAGATTAGTAGAGCTATTGTTCATTGCTAATGCTAATTCATGCTAATTTCCAATTTCTCAGTGATGATAGTGATTAGTTCTGTAATTTTTTTGTATTTGTTTTTAAATTTTGATGTCTATTTGTATAGTTAACACTTCAAATGTTATTGAATCAGACTGTAAAATATTCTTTAACATCTACAATCTGACTGAATTAGGTAAACAAATACTTGTTAGCCACTAAATGCTGTTTCCCATTACGCTGGTCATTTCTGAGGTTTCATTTGCATGCAGGTGCAGATTTGAATGTCAGTTGAGCAAACGTGCGATTAAAACACGTATAATGCTCCTTCCAGATGATCAGAGTTGTTTGTCTTGCGTACACTCACTGGCCACTTTATTAGGTACACCTTACTAGTACCAGGTTGGACTCACTTTTGCCTTCAGAACTGCTTTAATCCTTCGTGGCATAGATTCAACAAGGTACTGGAAATATTCCTCAGAGATTTTGCTCCATATTTACATGATAGCATCACGCAGTTGCTGCAGATTTGTCGGCTGCACATCCATGATGCGAATCCTCCCGTTCCACCACATCCCAAAGGTGCTCAATTGGATTGAGATCTGGAGACTGTGGAGGCCATTTGAGTACAATGAACTCATTGTCATGTTCAAGATACCAGTCTGAGATGATTCATGCTTTGTGACATGGTGTGTTATCCTGCTGGGATAGGGATGGACACGGTGAGAAAAATACTCAGGTAGGCTGTGGCGTTGACACGATGCTCAATTGGTACTAATGAGCCCAAAGTGTGCCAAGAGAATATCCCCCACACCATTACACCACCACCACCAGCCTGAACCATTGAAACAAGCCAGGATGGATCCATGCTTTCATGTTGTTGAGGCCAAATTCTGACCCAGCCATCCGAATGTGGCAGCAGAAATGAAGACTCATCAGACCAGGCAACGTTTCTCCAATCTTCTATTGTCTAGTTTTGGTGAGCCTGTGTGAATTGTAGCCTCAGTTTCCTGTTCTTAGCTGACAGGAGTGGCATCCGGCGTGGTTTTCTGCTGCTGTAGCCCATCCGCCTCAAGGTTGGACGTGTTGTGTGTTCAGAGATGCTCTTCTGCAGACCTCCATTGTAATAAGTGCTTATTTGAGTTACTGTTGCCTTTCTATCAGCTGGAACCAGTCTGGCCATTCTCTTCTGACCTCTAGCATCAACAAGGCATTTGCGCCCACAGAACTGCCGCTCACTGGATATTTCCTCTTTTTCAGACCATTCACTGTAAACCCTAGGGATGGTTGCGCGTGAAAATCCCAGTAGATCAGCAGTTTCTGAAATACTCAGAGCAGCCCGTCTGGCACCAACAACCATGCCACATTCAGAGTCACTTAAATCCCCTTTCTTCCCCATTCTAATGCTCGGTTTGAACTGCAGCAGATCTTGAATATGTCTACATGCCTAAATGCATTGAGTTGGTGCCATGTGATTGACTGATTAGAAATTTGTGTTAACGAGCAGTTGACAGGTGTACCTAATAAAGTGGCCGGTGAGTCTGAGACACACACACACACAGAAGAATCACTGACCTCTCAGGGTTGAATATTTGAAAATTTTCACCTCTACATTCCCACATTCTCAAACACACACCAGTTATCTTTAGTCTCGCAGTCAGACCCTGAGAATGACACAAATACAAGTGTTTCCCACATACCAGTCACTGTCTCACACAAACACACACACACACACAAAGAGAGAGAGAGAGAGAGACGCAGCAGCTCTTGCAGACAGTCAGTAGATGTCAGTGTTGTTTGAGAGATGTGTATGAGTTTGTGCCGAAATGTGATTGGTTTGTGTGTGTGATGATGCGCATGTGTGTGTGATCATCATATGAGTGAGATTAATGTCTGATGATGGTCTAATGCTGTTGAAATTGGGGAGATTTTCAGACAGAATGATCAGAATGTGTTTGATTGGTGTCTTTTACTGCTATAAAGGTAAACCTAACAAAATGACCATGGTAAACTGTTTCCTCAAACAGCAGTGACAGAATTGCAGTGTTTATTATGTATCTTTGTGTATATTTGGGTGTGTTTATAGACCGTTTCCACTTTTATTAAACTTTTTAATCAGTGTTTTTTTTTTACAGTGCTACAGTTTAAACTATTTAAAAAATATATAGAATATAGTCTTTCAATTTTGATCTAATGATAACAACTTGTACTGTACTTAAACAAAATTCAAATTTTATTACATTCAATAAAGTGAAAGTAAATCTAATTTAATTAATGTAAAAATATACTGCTATTAAATGTATTTGTCCTGTATCAATGATCTATTATTGTAAAATTGTCAAATTTAAAGGATGTGTAAGATGTAGTTATTAGTTGTATATATTAGTTAAATAGCATATAGTAGTATGTAGTATAGTTTGTGTTGTAAATAGTAGTTTTGTAGTATGTAGTGTATATATTAAGTACATAGTTATATAGTAGTATATAGTGTAGTATGGGGTGTATGTAGTAGTTATGTAGTATATAGTATGTGGTGTATATAGTAGTTATGTAGTTTATAGTATGTGGTGTATATAGTAGTATGTAGGATAGTATGGGGTGTATATAGTTGTAACATAGTACAGTATGTTGTGTATATAGTAGATATATAGTATTTAGTATAGTATGGGGTGTATATAGTAGTTGTATAGTAATTATGGTAGCATATACAGTAGTATAGTATGTGGCATATATAGTATAGTATGGGGTGTATATAGTAGTTATATAGTAGATTATAGGAGAGTATACAGTATGGTGTACATAGTTTTGTAAGAGGTGTATATAGTAGTTATAAAGTAGTATATAGGACAGTATATAGTGTGTGTATAGTATGGGGTGAATATAGTAGATATATAGTATGGGTGTATATAGTAGTTATATAGTAATATATAGGATAGTATGGGGTGTATATAGTAGTTATATAGTAGCATATAGGATGGCATGTGGTGTATATAGTTTAGTATGGGGTGTATATAGTAGTTATATAGTAGTATATGGTGCATATAGGATAGTATGTGGTTTATATACTATAGTATGGGGTGTATATAGTAGTTAGATATTATAATATGGGGTGTATATAGTAGTTATGTAGTAGAATATAGGACAGTTTATGGTGTATGTAGTATAGTATGGCGTGTATATAGTAGTATATAGGATAGTATGTGGTGTATATAGTATTTATATAGTAGTATATAGGACAGTATATGGTGTATATAGTATAGTATGGGGTGGATATAGTAGTTATATAGTAGTATGTAGGACAGTATATGGTGCGTATAGTATAGGGTGTATATAGTAGTTATATAGTATAATATGGGATATATATAGTAGTTATATAGTAGTATGTAGGACAGTATTTGGTGTATATACTATAGTATGTGGTGTATATAGTAGTTATATAGTAGAATATAGGACAGTATGTGGTGTATATAGTATAGTATGGGGTGTATATATTAGTATATAGGATAGTATGTGATGTATAAAGTATAGTACGGGGTGTATATAGTATAGTACGGGGTGTATATAGTAGTTATATAGTAGAATATAGGACAGTATGGGGTGTATATAGTTTAGTATGGGGTGTTTATAGTAGTTATATAGTCGTATGTAGGACAGTATATGGGATGTATATAGTATAGTATGGGGTGTATATAGTAGTTAAATAATAGTATGTAGGACAGTATAGGGTGCATATAGTATGGATGTATATAGTGGTTGTAAAGTAGTATAAAGGACAGTATATGGTTTATATAGTATAGTACGGGGTGTATATATTAGTTATATAGTATAGTATGTGTGGTGTATATAGTAGTTATAAAGTATATAGTATAGTATGTGTGTGTGTATATAGTAGTTATATGTTATATTATATTTGAATATATTAGTATTAATAAAGCATTAAAAAAAACAACTATTGAAATTACAGTGATACAATTTGTAGTTTATAGTAATATGTAAATATAACATGTAGCAGACAGAATGTGAGCAGATCAGTGTGCTGTTCCTGCAAATCACCTCATAGTGGGGTGTGTGCACTGCAAACCACTCTGAGCACCAGTGTATGTGTGTGTGTGTGCGAGAGAGACACAGAACTAGGTTGTCAGGTCAGACACAAAACCATCTGGCTGCAGGGGATTACAGTGAGACTTGTGGTGTGTGTGTGTGTGTGGGGGGGGGGCTGCAGGGTGTTTTTGCTTAAGGTTTTTGTGTGCGCACGTTCCTGCATGTGTGTGTTCATGCTTGTTTATGAAGGATGTATGTGTGGGGGAGGTGTGTGTTTGTGTGTATGGGGGAAGGGGCATTAGACCCATAAATCTTTAACTCCATGTTGTGCAAAGAGAGAAGTGGTTGAAACCGTCTGTCTACACACACACACACATCCTTGCTCTAAAAACATATCACTTATACATATATATATAAGTATATCATATTTAATCATTTGTGTTGTATTTTTATGTAATCTTGTTTAACAGAATGCTTCCAAATGTAGGAGTTTATAACAAGAAATAAATCTGCAGAAGTCAAACCTTATTAACAGATTTTATGATATGATTTTATTTTATTAATTGTATAAACTCACTTCATTTTGTGTGTTTATTTTCAGAAAACAAGGCTTAATATCCTGTTAATAGTTCTGTTGCTTTTCGGGTAACTCTATCTTGATGTAAAAAGGTTTATATTTGTATTCTGGACAAAAATACAGAGTGAGAAAACATGTATTTCTTATATTTATTCAGTGTGTAAACCTGAATAATCATGTGAAAGTACACACACTTACAACAAACTAGTTCACACTGAAAAAAACCAATTCTGATCATAGAGCCCTCCTGGTGTGTGTGTGCTACAGCACAGATTATGTAGGTTAAAGCATCTTCTGTGTGTTGATGATGTCATCAGTGTGCGTCTGTGTATGTGTGTTAGATAGGGGGCACTGTCTACTGCAATTTGTGTCTGTGAAGATGTTTACATTCCCATGATCCTTTGCACCGCTTTCATCTGATGTCACTGTTTGTGGGTAATACTTCATATGAGGTATAGTGCTGATGAGTGTGTATTATTGATGTATGTTAATTGTGTGTGTGTTTGTGTGTGTTTCAGATGGAGATGAGACTGGGATCATGGATGGTTTGTTGGAGGCTCTTCAGTCTGGAGCTGCATTCAGGAGGAAGAGAGGACCACGACCAGCAGGTAACACACAGACACGAGCATGTCAGCTTACAGCAGAATGTTCATGTGTGCGGATATTGAGGAAATGGAAAATTCTGTAAATAATAATATTAAGAGTCACAAGAGGGAATGTATTGAAGAGTAATAACTGAAATAACAAGCATTCTTAGCAGTTTTGTGGATTTGAATGGCAAACAGGGCTTTATTATTGTTATTATTATTATTAATAGTAGTAGTAGTATGTAAATAAATGAATACTTTCATCATGGATACATTAAATTGTTCAAATGTGACCGTGAAGACATTTATTCCAGAGTTTTCTGTTTTAATAAGTGCAGTTCTTAAAAAAATGTATGGTTTCTCCATCATTCTGATGCAAAATAATTGTTTACTACATTGATAATCATCAAAAATGCATCTTGAACATCAAATGATTATATTAGGATGGAGTATTTGACTGGAGGAATGCTGAAATGACATTTTAGAATGTAAAAAGCAGTTTATAAATTATTAACTATAATTTTTTTTCTATTTTTGTTACACATTTATGGTTTTTGCCAGAATTATTTGAAAATCAATACAGTTTTGGTTAGCCTAACTGTTTACTTTCCTATATATATATATATATATATATATATATATATATATATATATATATATATATATATATATATACATATATACATATATACATACACACCACCTGACAAAGGTCTTGTCGTAGATCCCAGTTGTAAGAGCAGCAAATAATAACTCGACTTCTAGTTGATCATTTGGAAAAGTGGCAGAAGGTGGATTTTTTCCATGAATCATCTGTTGAACTGCATCCCAATCATCACAAATACTGCAGGAGACCTACTGAAACCCTTATGGAGGCATGATTCTCTTATAAATCAGTCAAGTTTGGTGGAGGAAAAGTCATGGTTTGGGGTTACATACAGTATGGGGGCGTGCGAAAGATCTGCAGAGTGGATGATCAACATCAACAGCCTGAGGTATCAAGACATTTGAGCTGCCCATTACATTACAAACCACAGGAGAGGGCGAATTCTCCAGCAGGATAGCGCTCCTTCTCATACTTCAGCCTCCACATCAAAGCTCCTGAAAGCAAAGAAGGTCAAGGTGCTCTAGGATTGGCCAGCCCAGTCACCAGACATGAACATTATTGAGCATGTCTGGGGTAAGATGGAGGAGGAGGCATTGAAGATTAATCTAAGAATCTTGATGAACTCTGGGAGTCCTGCAAGAAGGCTTTCTTTGCCATTCCAGATGACTTTATTAATCAGTGATTTGAGTCATGTCAGAGATGTATGGATGCAGACCTCCAAGCTCATGATGGAGTCAGACACAATATTCATTCTGTTTCCACTGCAGCATGACCACATATTCTATACTGGACATTATTGAAGGTTCAGTGAGCAGACTTTAGTCAGAGTCAGACCTTACTGTCCTAATGAAATCATTCAAAGTCAAGGCATGATCAGATTTTATTGTGCTCAAATAAGCGTAATCTAGAGGCCTTTGCCTTTCATATAAGACACTTCTGATACCAAATGATCAACTAGAAGTCAACTTATTATAAAGGCTTTTGTCAGGTAGTGTATGTATGTGTGTATACTGTATATATAAATATGAAGAGCCCAGATGCAAAAACCTCTTAATGCCATCTAAAATTCATTTCTAAAATCAGCATTTTTTTCAGACTCTTGTGTGTAGGTTAAGTAATTTCACTTTTATATCAATGAATAGGGTATTTCCAGTGCCTGAAAAGTGAAATAACTGAACATAAACATAGGAGGCCGAGAAAAATGCTTGTTTTTGACAGGAATTTCAGATAGCATTTAGAGGTTTTTACATATAAACTATTTATATATAAATATATATATATATATATATATATATATATATATATATATATATATATATATATATATATATATATATATATATATATATATATATATATACTCACACACACAGACTTGGACTCATCCCTTGAAACACATGCAACAGAAATCCTGTTAAAAAACCCTGTTTAATTTTCCTGCTGCTCGCTGTGTGTGTGTAACTGGATCTGTGGTTGAATGGTTCCAGATGTGCTGCTATGTGGCAATAATGACCATGCATACTCTCACACAGACACACAGACACACACACTCGCTCTCTCCGCCTCTGCATTCCCGCTCTTTTTATCTTTTGAATTTAGATCTAACAAAACCTCGCTTTATTCTCCCTCCATCCCTCTCTCCTTTCAGGTCATGTTTCACATCTTCTTTTCTCTCCTTCTTCTTCTCTCTGTTTATTTCTGTGTTTCTCTTCACTCTGTTTACTTTACGGCTCCAGACCGTCTATTTTTCTTGGATTTGAGTCAGAATCTGTGTTCAGCATGAGTCACCGGTGGGCTGTTTTATATTTTTAGCTTTTCTGAGGCAGCATACACACACACACACACACAGGCTCCGTCTCAAGACCTACTGCATTCCCTACCTAGACAGCTTGTGTGGGCATCAAAAGACTTAGTCTCAAATTCCAAAAGCTATCTTTCCTTTTAAGGCTATTTCAGCTTGTGTGATCTGTGAGTTACGCTCTTTGTAGATGTCTAAACTAGCCAGAATCCTGCCTTTGTAGTGAGCTCCCTATGTAGACAGCAGGAATTGAGTTACACACTTACCCATGTGACTAAATCCCTCAACATATGCCACACACACATACCAGCACACACCCATTCTGACCACTTGTTGTTCTGCATATGGATGCATTCAGTCACATACACACACACACACACACACACACGCACACACACACACACACTCACACACTCTCTCTCTCTCCCTCCCTCTCTCTCTCTCTCTCTTTCTCTCACACACACACACACACACGCATACAGAACACACACCTTTATACACTCACGCAAACATATACACACAATCTCTTTATTTCTCACACACACAAACACATATACATACATATACACACACACACACTCAGTGTAGAGTCTTTTAGACAGAGCGACCGCAGGCATGCAGTGTGGAGTCAGGAGACGCCCCGTGACCTCTGACCTCCGACCCTCCGCATAATGAGTCATCAGCCAATCAGAGAGATGCTGAGCGACAGACGGCAGCTGCTGTGTGTTATACACTCTCCCAATGCATTTCACTGTCAGAAATGTGGAGATTTGATCAAAATACTAAATAAAATACTATAAAAAGCATTTAAAAAGAAGATCATTGTACTGAAATCTCTGAGGCTTTGCGTACACTGAAATTTAGAAAGAACTTTGAAGCATTGAAATGTAAGTAGCATTTAATTTGCATACTTCACACCAAAAGAGATGGAATTGAACATGTGGTTATTCAATGTGATTATGTGAATGGTAATATTATGTGAATATATGAAGACAGGTACAGGGATTTATGCATTTGCATGTGAGCATTAGAAAATAACAAAATTTATTAACTTTAAAAAAAAAACAACAAAAAATAAGTATAATATTGAGTATAATATTTAATAAGTCAGGTTTTATGACTTGTATTGAAGTGTATAGTAGTGAAATTGCTGAGGGGGAAACACATTTTACTCAGAGTTTGCTGCAGATGCTTCAATCTCTGAACTAAAACAAATATACTAACAATAATGTAAATATCATAATAATGTCTTAGATTCATTTTAAATGACTTGTTTCGGTAGTTTTATATGATGCTGACTGAGAGATTGCTAAAAAAAAATGTTTGAATCTCATATTATAATATTTATGAGGTAAACGCAAGAGGTTTCAGTCTATTAAGTGTTCACATGCTGAAATACTACAGAAATATAGATGAAAGGGCAGCAGCAACTAAAGCTCCAAAATCACCCAGTTTATTCACTTAAAAAAAGCTCATCTAAATAAATATCCAATTAATTAATCACAAACAGTAGAAACCACCAAAAACAACAATAATTATAATGTATGCTCACCGGCCACTTTATTAGGTACACCTTACTAGTACCCGGTTGGACCCCCTTTTGCCTTCAGAACTGCCTTAATCCTTCATGGCGTAGATTCAACAAGATACTGGAAATATTCCTCAGAGATTTTGCTTCATATTGACATGATAGCATCACGCAGTTGCTGCAGATCTGTCAGCTGCACATCCATGATGTCAATCTCCCGTTCCACCGCATCCCAAAGGTGCTCTGTTGGGTTAAGCTCTGGTGACTGTGGAGGCCATTTGAGTACAGTGAACTCATTGTCATGTTCACGAAACCAGTCTGAGATGATTTGCGCTATGTGACATGGTGCGTTATCCTGCTGGAAGTAGCCATCAGAAGATAAGTACACTGTGGTTATAAAGGGTTGGACATGGTCAGAACAATACTCAGGTAGGCTGTGGCGTTGACACTATGCTCAATTGGTACTAATTGACCCAAAGTGTGCCAAGGAAATATCCCCCACACCATTACACCACCACCACCAGCCTGAACCGATGATACAAGGCAGGATGGATCCATGCTTTCGTGTTGTTGAGGCCAAATTCTGACCCGACCATCCGAATGTGGCAGCAGAAATGGAGACTCATCAGACCAGGCAATGTTTCTACAATCTTCCTGTTCTTAGCTGACAGTAGTGGCACCCGGTGTGATCTTCTGCTGCTGTAGCCCATCCGCCTCAAGATTGGACGTGTTGTGTGTTCAGAGATGCTCTTCTGCAGACCTCGGTTGTAACGAGTGCTTATTTAAGTTACTGTTGCCTTTCTATCAGCTGGAGCCAGTCTGGCCATTCTCCTCTGACCTCTGGCATCAACCAGGTATTTGCGCCCACAGAACTGGCGCTCACTGGATATTTCCTCTTTTTCAGACCATTCTCTGTAAACCCTAGAGATGGTTGTGTGTGAAAATCCCAGTAGATCAGCAGTTTCTGAAATACTCACACCAGCTCGTCTGTCACCAACAACCATGCCACGTTCAAAGTCACTTAAATCCCCTTTCTTCCCCATTCTGATGCTCGCTTTGAACTGCAGCAGATCATCTTGACCATGTCTATATGCCTAAATGCATTGAGTTGCTGCCATGTGATTGGCAGATTGGTTAATTTACGTTAACGAGCAGTTGGCAGGTGTACCTAATAAAGTGGCCGGTGAGTGTATAACCTTTAACAGATCAGACCAAAAATAAAAAATATGATAGATATAAATATCACTCTAATATTTCCTAAATAAACCCAACCTTGCATTAAATAAATGAACGAATATCAAACTCCTTTAAATTTTATGAGACGATGTGCCTAAAGTGAAAATCCAGAGAGTAATCTGTCATTTTCAGTGATCTTTAAATACTACTAATGCTTCATCATTTATTGTTATTTAGGTTAATAAAATCAGTTCAAATTTGACAGTAAAGAGACACAAGAAGCTCAAGCGAAATGTAGACATTTGTCCAGTTAGATTCAACTAATATTACATAATAAAAGTCTGAATTATCAATCAGATGACTGAAGATGATTGAGTGGTTAATGATTTAAAGTAAAGGAAACAGGACAGTGATAGATGTTTCCAGCAGTCAAAAATATCAGAAAGTCACTCAAAGCCTCAGTTGATTTATTTATTTATTTCCAATTATCCTAAATAACATGACTAAAAGTACTTATCCTTATTTATATTGTGCTGAATTAGCAAACACACTTCATTCTGTTTCAGACAGATAATATGCTGATTGGCCTGTAGCTGGTGTGTGTGCGTGTTCATCAACATACACACATCTGCCGTGTCGTGACCCTGCACACACACTCTTGACTCCTCAGTGAAAGACACACACACACACACTTCCAACACAAAAGACACACACAGTCAGACTCAGACAAAGAGCCAGAGACACACCCTGTGCCCAACACACACAAACACACTCTGCCAGATGTCCACAAAACACATGAACACACACACACACACACTTTTGTCCAGCTCGCAAACACACCCTCTAACCATTCTACAAAAAGAGCAACACACACACACACACATACACACACACACACACACACACACACACTCCTGCTGTCAGAGGAACAATACACACACTTAATCATGTTAGACACACAGCATTCATTCTGCCGTGTTTTGATCTCACTTTCTTGTACACAAATCTCGATATTCTGAATTTAAGGCACTTGAATATTAATATTCTTTTAATAAAAATAATAATAAAAATGTGTTTTTATAAGTGGTAAGAACTTTAATTTTGTGTTTTTCTTTTGCTATTTTTAGGCACACTTTTCCTAAATCTGACCACCATGCGTTTTTCTTACTTTAATCTGAAAAAAAAAAATATTTTATCCAAGATTCAACTTGAGATTTTGAAGTCAGTTTATGTACACTCACCGGCCACTTTATTAGGTACACCTGTCCAACTGCTCATAAACGCAAATTTCTAATCAGCCAATCACATGGCAGCAACTCAATGCATTTAGGCATGTAGACATGGTCAAGACGATCTGCTACCGTTCATACCGAGCATCAGAATGGGGAAGAAAGGGGATTTAAGTGACTTTGAATGTGGCATGGTTGTTGGTGCCAGACGAGCTGGTCTGAGTATTTCAGAAACTGCTGATCTCCTGGGATTTTCACACACAACCACCTCTAGGGTTTACAGAGAATGGTCAGAAAAAGAGGAAATATCCAGTGAGCGGCAGTTCTGTAGGTGCAAATGCCTTGTTGATGCCCGAGGTCAGAGGAGAATGGCCAGACTGGTTCCAGCTGATAGAAAGGCAACAGTAACTCAAATAAGCACTCGATACAACTTGATCTACAGAATTTGGCTTTAGCTACAGGAAAGCATGGATCCATCCTGCCTTGTATCAATGGTTCAGGCTGGTGGTGGTGGTGTAATGGTGTGGGGGATATTTTCTTGGCAAACTTTGGGCTCTTTAGTACCAATTGTGCATGGTTTCAACGCCACAGCCTACCTGAGTATTGTTCTGACCATGTCCATCCCTTTATGACCACAGTGTCTCCATCTTCTGATGGCTACTTCCAGCAGGATAACACACCATGTCATAAAGCGCCAATCATCTCAGACTGGTTTCTTAAACATGACCGTGAGTTCACTGTACTCAAATGGCCTCCACAGTCAACAGAGCTTAATCCAATAGAGCACCTTTGGGATGTGGTGTGATTCGCATCATGGATGTGCAGCCGACAAATCTGCAGCAACTGCATGGTGCTATCATGTCAACATGGAGCAAAATCTCTGAGGAATATTTCCAGTATCTTGTTGAATCTATGCCACGAAGGATTAAAGCTGTTCCGAAGGCTAAATGGGGTCCAACCCGGCACTAGTAGAGTGTACCTAATAAAGTGGCCAGTGAGTGTACATCTAAATTGCTAAAAAAAAAATTAATCAACTTAAAATTGCCTTAAAAATAAAACAAAATAAAATGTATTATTCGCCAGCAACTTATTTTTAGTGTTTAACAAGACTTAATATTCTTATTTTCCTTCACAAGTAAATGATTATACATTTAAGAATGTTTTAATATTCATACTGGGAAAAACAGAAATGCATTCTGGGTGTTTTGTGTGTGTGTGTGTGTGTGTGTGTGTGTGTGTGTGTGTGTGTGTGTGTGTGTGTGTGTGCGTGTGCGTGCGTGCGTGCGTGCGTGTGTATAAGCTCAACACCTCCAAACACTGTAAAATCATGATTATTTTTAGCTTCATTACACTGAGGTTAATTAGCTCTGCTCTCTCTTCACAACCAAATCACAATCTCTCTCTCTTACACACACATAACCAGATCACAATCTCTCTCTCTTACACACACATAACCAGATCACAATCTCTCTCTCTCTCTCTTACACACACACAACCAGATCACAATCTCTCTCTCTCATACGCACACAATCACACACAAATTCACAAATAATCACGCACACACGATCCCACATGCACACAATCCCACACACTGACACAATCGCACTTGTGACTGATATATTTACAAGTGCGATTGTGCTTAAAACAAGAATTGATGGTGTTAAACTAATCAAGTTTGTGTTGATTTAAGATGATGATTTTATTGGTCATTCTTCTGATGCTTTTGGCAGATATTTGAAACTCACTTCATTTGCAAATCTCTGAAAACAAGACTTAAATAATTTCAAATCTTCAGTAAATATTTCTACATTTATGAATATACAGATGTTTGAATCAGAATAATGAGAAAGATCACATTTTGATCTGTGATGACAGGGCGACATGGTGGCTCAGTGGTTAGCGCTGTGGCCTCACAGCAAGAAGGTCACTGGTTCGAGTTCCGGCTGGGTCAGTTGGCATTTCTGTGTGGAGTTTGCATGTTCTCCCCATGTTGGCGTGGGTTTCCTCCAGGTGCTCCGGTTTCCCCCACAGTCCAAACACATGTGCTATAGGGGAATTGATGAACTAAATTGGTGTTTCCCAGTACTGGGTTGCGGCTGGAAGGCCATGCATATGTAAAACATAAACCAGAATAGTTAGTGTTTCATTCCAATGTGGCGACCTCTGATAAATAAGAGACCAAGCTGAAGGAAAATGAATGAATGAACTACAACGAGACACTTTGTCAGTCATGTGTTT
The DNA here is from genome assembly GCF_903798145.1 of Danio aesculapii. Lineage (NCBI taxonomy): Eukaryota > Metazoa > Chordata > Actinopteri > Cypriniformes > Danionidae > Danio > Danio aesculapii. The sequence continues at coordinate 2,970,204 of NC_079448.1, forward strand.
TATAATAACCATCTAGTTTGCTCCGCCCACAGTGAAATGGCATTGGTCCAGAATCTGCATGATATTAATAAACATCAAAGGGGCGTCTTGTTCAGACACTCTTGTGTCTTTGCCTCATTCGGACGAAACATAGAAACAGAAAGTCATTTTATTGCAGTAACTGCAGGGTATTTTGTCTGAGATTACCGCAGTAAATGTTTATGAGGGTCCCATCTGTCTGTCACTCACAAGCAAAAGCACAATCGCACCCATAACGACTTTTTCCTCCTCAACAGACTCAGTGCTGTCGTTATCACAGCTCACGCTGGACACCTGCTTGGTAATGTGTGTGTGTGTGTGTGTGTGTGTGTGTGTGTGTGTGTGTGTGTGTGTGTTTGCTCTCGATCTCTCTGCATGCTTCGTTACAGATGTTTGTTTAGAGATGGTTATCAGTAGCACTGGGGATTCTCTCTCTCTCTCTCTCTCTCTCTCTCTCTCTCTCTCTCTCTCTCTCTCTCTCTCTCTCTCTCTCTCTCTCTCACTCTCTCTCTCTCACTCTCTGTGTGTGTGTGTGTGTTCTTCCTCTGCATGGTGTTGTTTTGCATACAGGCTGAAGAATATGAATGAAATCTGACATTCTCAGACAATATCCTCATGTCAGAGTCTCACGGCAGGAGTTTTGTTCTTCAGTTGTTGTGGTTATTGGACTGTTTTGCGCTAGGCGCTCTTCTAAACGGACTGAATCAGCATTTATGGTGTCATATATGATGTTCTGCATCTGTCTTTTGTCAGGTTATTAATCTGATGCGTGTTTATAAATATTCCGGGTTATTTTAAACTCTAACAGAGTGTCTGCTGAGTCTTAAAATGACAATTAAAATACAATATTTAGGCCTTAAAATGTCTTCAATGCACTGAAATGGTGTGTTGTGGGTTTTAAATCATATTAAATGGGTCTTAATTTTCCTATATCTATGTAAAGCTTCCCAATCACATCCAATCGCCAACAATACACCTCAGTAACACCTTTAACAAAATTTGCATTTATTAGCTCCATTTACCAATATATGTGTGTGTGTGTGTGTGTGTGTGTGTGTGTGTGTGTGTGTGTGTGTGTGTGTGTGTGTGTGTGTGTGTGTGTGTGTATGTGTGTATATATATATATATATATATATATATATACCTACAATAATTCAATCATTCATTTTCCTTTGGCTTAGTCCCTTTATTCATCAGGGGTTGACACAGTGGAATGAACCGCCAACTATTCCAGCATATGTTTTACACAGCGGATGCCCTTTCAGCTGCAACCCAGTATTGGGAAACTCACACACACACTCATTCACACACTACGGCCAATTTAGCTCATCAATTCCCCTATAGCGCATGTGTTTGGACTGTGGGGGAAACCGGAGCACCCGGAGGAAACCCACGCCAACACGAGGAGAACATGCAAACTCCACACAGAAATGCCAACTGGCCTAGCCTGGACTCGAACCAGCGACCTTCTTGCTGTGAGGAAACAGTGCTAACCACTGAGCAACCGTGTCGCACATATTTAAAATAATATTTGATATTTATTTAACAAATATTTAATAAATAAATAGCAGGAAAAACAAATCCTATGGAAGTCAATGGTTACAGGTTTTTAGCTTTCTTTCAAATATCTTAATAAAGAAAGTCATAGAGGTTTGGAGCAAGTGAATGAAGAAGAATAAATGAATGACAGCATCTTTTTCTTAATCTGTTTCAGCCAATAATCGGAGAGGAGCTGGTCACGCCGTGACAAACCTTCTTGCCAAAGAGCTTCTTCAGGAGGACGCGTCACCGAGTGGCACGAAAAAGAGCCGTCAGGATGCCGCGGACGGGAAAGAGTCTACGGAGGACACAGGCTCACTGGAGGATCTCTTAGATGCCGTACCGTTACGCTCCAATTAAAGAGCAGTTCTGCTGGGGAAGAGACTGATTGTGTTCTGGGACCAAGTCTGCGAGGGCGGGGCTCTCGCTAAAACCACACCCCTCCAGGTAGACCACATGGCCTTACTATTGGCCGTCACACTTGGGGGTGTGGTCTCTGCTTGTCACTTATCAATTTCTAGCACTCTTTCACTCTAAACACAATCTTCATCTCTTCATCTTCATCATCTTCAAGATTTCCAAAGATTTCCCATGCTTGTGTTCCATTCCATATTTGTCCAAATTAACATGCGCAGTTTATTTTTTTCGTTAACTCTGAAACGTACTCTGAAAATAATGATTCTTTGGGTTTGCTAGTTTTTTTTAAGGTAAGTGGTTGCAAACTATTTATATAGGCTGGATTTTAACAAACAAATTAAATTTAGTTCCCATTAGTGTTGTCACGATACTGAAATACGGTACCAATCGATACTGGAAATTTAAAAGCGTCCATTTCCCGCTAACATTTGAACGCGTTCTTAAACGGCGCCGATTGGCCTTTGTGTTCACATGCTCAACAGAAAGGACTGTGATTGGCTGTGAAGGTCATCAGTTCACCAAACTCACCGCTGTTTACTAAGTGTAACCACAGATACAGGGGCACTGTAGCTTTTCAAAGTCACATCGATGAGCTGGTTTGTCTATAAGCGGACATACAAGCGATCCGCTGATGAATCGTGGCTTTAAAACGCTCCAGTGTCCCTGTATCTGTGGCTACACTCAGTAAACAGCGGTGAGTTTGATGAACTGATGACCTTCACGGCCAATCACAGGCATTTCTGTTGAGCACTGGTGTGGCAAATCCAGCGCTGTTTAAAAACGACCTCAAATGTTAGCAGGAAATGGATGTTTTTAAAACTCCAGTATTGATTAGTACTGATTTCCAGTATCGTGACAACACTAAATCCCATATGAATTGTTTGCAAGCACTGACCTTTAAAAGAAATCAAGTAAATCAAATGAATCATTGTTTTTAGTGTATCATTGTTCGAAGAGTTACATTTATTTTACTGGAAATGCAAAGTGCCAACGCTTCCATGAATGCATGCTAGGTTGTTGTGTAATTGAGGTGTTCTCACTAATGTAGTCCATCACACGTGTTGAAGAAGGTCTGGTACCTGTTCAGGAGTAGTTTTCTCATCACTTTCTCAGTCATTCAGGTCTTTCTGAACATCTGAATTTCTCACTAGCTAAAACCGCTGCAGCTTGCTCATAACAGTTTTGGATATTTGACATTGACTTGGATTAAATGTGACGTATTATGGAGAAAATCAATGTAAATTGTTGCTTTGAAATGAATGCGATGAGTTTAATATATTATAATCTCTGCACTGGCTACATTTGCTTCCAATCCTTGGTAAACGTGGTCAGTTTTTGTGTCTTTCTGATACCATCGCTGTAGTGGATTTACTGTTTTGTTCACTGCTGATAGAAGCATCATCGTGTGATAAATCATCTTTTATCTGCTTCCGGATGGTGATTTTGACCTTATACAAGAGCCGCAAATTGTCTACAAACATTTTGATGGCTGAACTAATAATCAGGCAGGATGTTTGGCATCTGTTTTCCTATGATGAACGGTTTGATCGAGCCAAGTCAGAACGTGTTTCTCATTGGTGCTCATATCTCTGCATAGTCATTCTCATTGCAGTCACATCCCAGAACTTTTATATCAGATACTGTTAATGGAGTCGACGGTTAAGATTGTTGTCGTAAACTTATGGGAATATAGATGTATGACCTCTGCGTTTCAGCTTTGCAATATGAATGAGGGTGTTTGCTGAATGTTTGAGGGTAGAGATCACTGTTTAAAGCCATAGCTCGGACTGCTTTCGTCAAGAAACCCTGAGAAATTTGTCTTCCGGATTATCGCTGTTAAAGTCGTGTATATGCATTTTTGTGATGTGAAAACGTGACCGTGTTTCAGCGATGATCCTAAACGCTGCCTAGATACCAGAAAATCTGAAAGAGAATGAGTTTTTAAAGCCAAATACGCAATATTAATGTTTGTGTGGTTTTGCGTAAAGGCTGATTGATGCGTGTGCAACGCTTTCACTTTCTTGGAAAAGCTGGATAAAGATCACTGGAAAAAAAAAACATGGAGACTCCGGTTTCTCTTTGTTTCGGTGTTGTTTTTTAAAACATTTTTCAGTTTTTAATTGTCGATTGTTTTACTGTAAGAATATCGAGATTGTATTGGTGAGATCTATTTGGTCAAATTGTGTATATTGCGTTTTTTTTTTTGACTGTAGAGATGTTTATTCTGGTTTTCTCTAAAGCCACACCATTAAAATATCTTCTTTAATACTTATTCTCCATTCATTTTGTGTCTGTATTGTATACGTATGGGTCTTTTCTGTTTGAAAGGACATTTCTTGAAAGTGAAGAATGGAAACATCGATTATTTTTACTTGCATAAGATAATGGGCCCTATCATACACACGGCGCAATAAGGCGCATGACGTGTTTCCACGATGTGTTGCTATTTTCAGACCAGCGCAACCTTAATTTTCTCGTTTTCCGCCACAATGTTTAAATAGCAAATCTATTTGCGCCGCTTTGTGGACTCATGGGTGTTTCGGTCTTGAAAAGAGGTGTGTTAAGGCGCATTGCTATTTTGACTGCGCAATAGGCTAGCTGAAAGCAGGTCTAATGTCCAGCAGAGCGCGTTAGCTGTGCGCCTCGCTTAAACATTGCTTAAAACACACTGGATGTACAGTAATACACAAATATCTGTATAAATGTAAAGGAATTAAGGGAATAAAATGTTACAAAAATTATTATTTTCTACATAAATATAAAAACCAGTATCTCCATGCCTTCTTTATCTCAGGGGGCTTTTTTCAGTTTATTCACGACAACTTGCTTTTGTATAATGTTATTATTATTAGCAGTATTATTTATTATATTCATATTTATATTTGTTTTATTAAAAACAAGCTTAGATTTGTCCATCTGTCAGGTTTTGGACCAAATGGAGGCAAAGGACGTGTGTTTGGATATAGCTCAGTTTTTTGACCACACTTCTTTATTATTGTTCATTTATTGCTTTGCTGGTTTTGACACAAATATTTGCGCTTAACAAACAAAATTAATAATGCAGGCTAATAGATGTGTTCAGTAAGTGCGTCCAACACCGTTTCCAAATCTACGAAAGAGAGAAAGTAAAAGTAAAGGCCAAATGGAGGAGGCCCGTTCTTTATCCTCGCGCTGTCGATGCTCTGTTGAACTGTTTTATTGCTAGTGAAGCATTCAGTTTTTTCCACCTACAAAGTCCACCATGTAAATAGCAAATGCACCATGGCGTGACGCAACTGACTCTTAAAGGGAATGGGAGATGAGACTCTGATTCATTTATGCCCAAAACACACCTATAACTCATTAAGAGAATAAGCTCAACCCTGTTAGACCGTGCGCCACTGCGCAGAGCGTATTTTTTTGTAAGAAAAAAGCATGCTTAAATAGACCAAAACAAAGTGTAATTAACAGAAGAACTAAAGTGTAATATGAGGAGGAAAAAAAGAGATATTTTAAGGGCTGAAAATGGAGCATAAGAGTGCCCAGAACAGACCTGTGATGTACACCACACTTTATAAAATTAATGTCAGATTTGAGCTTCTGAAAGCAACGAATTGTTGCCTACACATCAAATAAGAGGAAAAGCTGAAGTAGTAATTATTGAAATAACATTTCAGGAAGTGGAAAGAACATGCTTAAATGGCCCAAAACAAAGTGTAATTAACAGAAGAACTAAAGTGTAACATGAAGAGGAAAAAATATTAAAGACGGGCTATTTATAAATGACCCATCGAATAAGAGAAAAGTCAGTGAAAAGGTATTTGTAATTTCAGTTGCCAAAGTTATTATCGTCGTGACCCAGGTTTCTGAACTCCATGACTGCACATGTGCTGAAGTAGTGTTTGGACCGCATGCAGAGCATGTGCAATATGAATATGGACAATCCAGCATTTTGGCATTGTATAAACTGAAATTTCTGAATCTGAAATAGTTTTGCATTTATTCTAAATGCTGAAAATGAACGTAAACAGAATGAAGTGACACAAATGTGTGCTAAAAGTGTATGGAACGTGTCTCGTGTGGTTAATTTGGTATGACGGGTACAGTATTTATTGGACATTCCAGCGTGAGTTCATCTGTGCGCTGGTTTTATGCCTCATGTGTGCACACAAATGCAGCTGTGATTTGGTATTTCCTCTCTGCAAATCCCAGACTAACACACACACACACACACACACACTGCCTGTTCTAGACCAGCTCACATAAAGACACGGAGACAAAATCCTCCTACATTCAGCACACACACACACACAAAAAACTCAAATATCCTGTCAGTAAGTAGTTTGGCACATGGGTTAATTGTGTTAGCTGTTTCTGCCGGGTTCTGTGAGCTCTGTCTGTGTTTCTCAGTGGTATGTAGGGATTTTTTTGAGACAAGGAGGATGAAATGTTTGCTTTGGGATCCCTCCATTCCCTGAAACCACGATGATAAGTCCTCTAAGAATAGAATCGAATCTCCCGCAGACTTTTTGCTATCCAGAACAACCGGATGTGTTTCTCCCTCAAACCCTGTAGCACATTTACATTCATGCGCAATTTATTTTATTACCAAGATGACTTACATTGCATTTGATCACACATAGGATGTCTTCACCCAAAACTGAACATTCTGTCTTTATTTAGTCACTATTCACTTGTCTCAAACCTATCTGACTTATTTCTGTTGATCACAAAAGAAGATACTTTGAAGAATGTTAGAAAATTGTAACCATTGACTATGGAAGTTGGGTTACGGATTTCTTCAAAATATCTTTTCTCTTCAAGCAATTAAATAAACTCATTTAGATTCTTGCATTTTTCAGTCATTTCCTCTTTTTTTATTGCCAAGGCGACTTACATTGCATTTTAAACACACTGTTCATCTTCACCTGCATAAGATATTGTCTTAAATCAAATGTAAATATGGTGCGTTTTAGGATTAAACTGGTTGTAACTGAAATTCTTTGTATTAATAAAATCTAGATCAGAGCTACACATGAGTACACTTTGACACTCTGCTTAAATATTGTGTATTTTAGGGCCAGGCTGTCTATTAAAGGGATAGTCCACTCAAAACTGATAAATCTGCCATCATTTACTCGTCACAAACCTTCAACTTTCTTCTGTTGTACACAAAATAAGATGTTTTGAAGAATGTTCTTGAGGAATGTTCTTAAAGAATGTGAATGAGGCCCAGATATATTTTTCTCTGATCTTTATCTTAAATATTAGTAATTAATAATGTATAATATAAATATACATTTGACCCCCCATAACGGTTCACACCATTGTGAATGCATAATCGCGCCAATCAATGCTAAGAAAAGTCTGAAATTGCAACGCAATCTCATGGCAATTCGTAACTTTTAGATTTAGTGTCTAATTCGTATGAATTCGTACGATCTAATTCGTACAATTTAGTACGATTTGCTCATCCCCCAATGACGGTTGGGTTTAGGGGTGGGGTTAGGTGCCACGCCTCCTTTTTAAAATCGTACAATTTCATACGACTGAACTCGAATAAATTCGTACAAATTAGCCACTAAACTGACAAAACGTAAATTACTTCCGTTTCCTCGTGAGATCAGGCTGGAAATTGGCAGATCTAGAGCACCGATAGACATCTCAAGTATTCAGAAAACTTGTAAAATAGGTGTTTAAATCTACTTGTAGCCTAAAAAAAGAAAGATTAGACATATAATTTGTATTGTTTGACCTACAGCAACCTCTAAAATATCCCTCAAAACTGAAAATGTTTACATGTTATTAATAAATTAGATGTAATTTAAATACATTCATAAATTAGATTCACTGAAGCATGTATTAGCAAACTACTACTGAAGAAGTTAACCCCCCCTGATCATCACTGTATAATCCGCACGCTGTTTGGAATCATTTGACGGACAGTATATAGTGAGTACATGTTCAGTTTTGAGTGAACTATACTATTATGTCTAGTAAGTGGGGAACAGTACAGTTTATTGTCATGAATTTGTTTCAGAGTGTTAGTTCCGTGTAGACCAGGGGTCACCAATCTCAGTCCTGGAGGGCCGGTGTCCCTGCAGGGTTTAGCTCCAACTTGCCTTAACACACCTGCCTGGGTGCTTCAAGTATACCTAATAAGACCTTGATTAGCTTGTTCAGGTGTGTTTGATTAGGGTTGGAGCTAAAATCTGCAGGACACCGGCCCTCCAGGAATAAGTTTGGTGACCCCTGGTGTACACGGTATCACTGATTATTAGGATTTCTGTGCTCATGTTAGTTTTCTACATGTAGAGTTTTGATAAATAATTACCATTCTGAAAAAGAATGACTCCAGATTTACTTGCTAAAATCATGTGACAAGTAAAATTCATGTAAATTTGGCTAATCTTTTATCAATATCATGTCAAATTGACCCAATGTTTTACTTAAAGTAAAAGTCAATTGGTTATCTTTCATTTTGAATCTAGATTTATTAATCAAATTAAGTAAATGGGCGACACGGTTGCTCAGTGGTTAGCACTGTCGCCTCACAGCAAGAAGATCACCGGTTCGAGTCCTGGCGGGGCCAGATGGCATTACGTGTGGAGTTTGCATGTTCTCCTCGTGTTGGTGTGGGTTTCCTCACAGTGCTCTGGTTTCCCTCACAGTCCAAACACATGCGCTATATGTGAATTAAATAAACTAAATTAGCCGTAGTGTATGTGTGTGTGTGAGAGAATGAGTGTGTATGGGTGTTTCCCAGTGCTGGGTTGCAGCTAGAAGGGCATCCGCTGCGTAAAACATATGCTGGAATACTTGGTGGTTCATTCCGCTGTGGCGACCCCTGATGAATAAAGGGACTAAGACGAAGGAGAATAAGTGAATGAATTTCAAGGTTTATTTGCAATAATCAGAAAACGTTTAAATATTACTAGTAAACCAATACTAATATTGACCTCTTCCCACTTTGTGGACTTGCATGAAGTAAACGTGTACATGTTTAACAATTTTCCGTAGGAAATTCTTGTCACACTTGACATTTAATATTACAAATTTTAATTATTTATTTAATTATTATAAGAATGATGACAGTAAATGTATTAGATTTTACTCGGTGTATTTTTGTTCAAAGCTCATGACTAATACTGTAAACAGGTTAATATTTGACTATCATGGCTCATGCTAGTAGTGAATGCTGGTGTTTGTGAGCTGTGTTTGTTGTGGAGACTCTTCTGTTTGCATCTTCAGAGCTGCCTTTGTGCTGTCAAATGAAAGTGTGTTAAAGCGTGCGAGTGTTTTCATGTCTCGGGTTTCTATTAGAGCTTGACCTCTGACCCCTGTGGGAGTTCATAAAACTGAGCTCTCTCCACATTCTTGCACCCGAGCAGCACTTCAGGATGATTTAAAGTGATGCTATTAATGTTAAAAAAAAATAATAATAACTGTTTCGGTTAAATAAAGGTGCAATATAAATAATTATATTTTAAAAAAACTTAAATAGAAATGAGAAATGTTGTTGCTGAAGTAAAGAAAAATTCTAAAACTTGAATTAATCAGACATGCAAAATTGTCAACTATTTTCACAGTCTGGGTTACTCTGCACCCAATGTATTGTACTTTTAAAATAATCATGAGTTAAATCATATCATTGTTTGATTATCCACTTTTAAAGCTTTTGTTTATTATTATTATTAATACTGTATGACATTATTTAATCTATGAATCACATTTTAAGTCCTGTGAAATGAATATAATATATTCCTTACTTTAAATCAGTGTAAATTTATGAAAGATATCTACCACTAATAAAACAAGATCAAAACAGTACTGGTAAATGTTACATATTAAATGAAAACTGTTTAATGTTAAGTTAACATTCAGATGAAGCTATAAAAAATAATAATAATAAAAAAAAACAACAACCAAATATTACTATTAAAGGAAAATATTAAAGCTGTTCAATTTAAATCTAAAAATATTAATCTGGAAACACACGCACGCACGCACGCACATATATATAACACGTACATATGACTATGTTCCCTTTGAACTTTTGTCTTTTTAAAATATTTCCTAAATGATGTTTAACAGAGCAAGGAAATTTTCACAGCATGTCTGATAATATTTTTTCTTCTGGAGAAACTCTTATTTGTTTTATTTCGGCTGGAATAAAAGCAGTTTTTAATTTTTAATGAACCATTTCAAGGTTAATATTATTACCCTCTTTAAGCTATTTTTTCCATAGTCTACAAAACCAACCATCATTATAGAATAACTTGCCTAATTACCCTAACCTGCCTAGTTAACCTAATTACCCTAGTTAAGCCTTTAAATGTCACTTTAAGCTGTATAGAAGTGTCTTGATAAATATCTAGTCAAATATTATTCACTGTCATCATGGCAAAGATAAAAGAAATCAGTTATTAGAGATGAGTATATATATATATATGCTTAAATGGAAATTAGAAATGTTTTACTAAAACTCTGTGTATTGATTTTCACAGTCTGGGTTACTTTTTAATGTTTTATTAAATTTGATTAATTCCCCATGTAGTTGTATTTAATTGTTTAATCTATTAACCACATTTAAGCCCAGTGAAATAAATAGATTTATTTTTAATTCCTTTAAATATATGAAACATACAGGATCTACCTTTAAAAAGATTAAAATAGTACTATTTTACCAAAAATGTGCATAAAACTGTTAAATGTTAAATCAGGATTAAAATGAAACTCTAAAAATAAGTGTATCTATGGAAAAATAAACTTGACTTAAATGGAAATTAGAAATATTGCTGAAGTACTGAAATTAACCATCATAAAGCTCATATCTGTAAACTATTTTCACAGTCTGGGTTACTTTACATGCAAAGTATTTTAAAAATTCCTCTTTTTCGTTGTGCTTTGCTTTATTAAGTTCATTTATTATATCATTGTAGTAAATTGTATATTTAAGCCCAGTGGAATACATTTTCGGGTCCATTCAATTCCTTTAAATTTATGAAATGTTTACTTCTAACAAAACAAGATAAAACTGTAGACTTATTTTATTATAAATGTGCTTAAGGCTGTTAAATGTTAAATTAGGATTTAAAAAAAAACCTCTAAAAATAAACTTCATTTAAACTAAATATTATTAAAACTACACTAAGCCAACACCAATCACGTTTCTTTTGAGAACGCAAAAATCCTCCGATATTTCTATACAGAAGACAAGTGAAGAGAAAGGCAATTCAATGTGTCTTGTGTCATTCCTGTTTGTGATCTTCAGATTTGTGTTCTCTTAGTTTAGTGATTGGCTTAGTAATGAGCTCTGTAGCCGGCTGGCCAATCAGGAGGCAAGAGCTGAGTGCTCAGGCAGGTGATTGGCTGGGTCAGCTTCACTGCTGTCTCTGGGTTAGCAAATAGAATGAGGGAGAGAATGTGGAACAATGTCTCTTCATATTCTGGCAACAAAAACCAACATATAATGCAGAATATCACAATGTACTCTATTTATTTATTTATTATTTATTCACTTTTCACATTCTGGCTGTGAAATTCATTCATTCATTCATTTTCTTTTCGGCTTAGTCCCTTTATTAATCTGGGGTCGCCACAGCGGAATGAACCGCCAACTTATCCAGCCTATGTTTTACGCAATGGGTGCCCTTCCAGCTGCAACCCATCTCTGTTTTTTTTAATTAACTTTCCACATTCTGGCTTTGAATTTCAACATAAACCAAAATATAATGCAGAGTATCGTACTGATCTAGTTCTGGCCTCTGTTTTATTAAATGTCATGTTTTATATGAAACACCAAAGCTATCAAGTCTGATGTAAAGAAGAAAGTAATATATATAAAACCCATTTGAAGTCTGTTATTTCTATATTATTCTGTAGTATGTAAGTTTGAAATATCAATTTACATATCTAATCATTATTGTTGACATTAATTGTATTTATATAGTGAGATCATTGACTTGAAGATGCAGAACAAACTGACACAAGCTCAATCCTGAAGAACTTTGGCAACATCTCTAAGCTTCAAAAAACTGCCTAGCGAAAACATTCTTCAAAATATCTTCTTTTGTGTTCAACAGAAGAAACTCAGGTTTTGAACAAGTGAAGGATGAGTAAACACAGTTTCCAGATCTTTTTAACACACTGGATGTCAACACACTGTTTTGTCCCAGATAATAGGTCCAATTTAAGTGTGTGTGTGTGTGTGTGTGTGTGTGGGTGTGTGTGTGGGTGTGTGCGTGTGTGTGTGTGTGCGTGTGTGTGTGTGTGCGTGTGTGTGTGTGTGCGTGTGTGTGTGTGTGCGTGTGTGCGTGTGTGTGTGTGTGTGTGTGTGTACCTCGTGTTGTCCCTCCGGCTCTGTCTGTCTGCTGATCTGACCACTCTGAATTGAGGCTACAGTGTCTTTGTCAGTGTGTGTGTGTGTGTGTGTGCATGTGTGTGTGAGACAGAGAGTGTTAATGATCAGTAGAAGACCTCTCTTTATGTACGTGTGAGCGGCGTCCGTCAGGTCACTGCAGCAGAGGTCAGTCGCCTCAGGATGTGTGTTGTCATGTGAGGAACCAGTGAGCGTTTGAAGGACTGATAAACACACACTGTTTCTTTTGTCCTGCAAGTGTCTGAATGAGCTCTATTGACCCTCAGAATCGATGAGCTCATTCTGTGTCATGGGCTACACCTCTGAACTAATTGGAGACTTATAATTCTCTTGTTGAATTGTTTTGAAATTATTGTGCTTTATTTATTTTATTTTATTGAAATAATCTATTTAAATTGTTCTGTTTGGATTATTTTTATTTGCACAATAGTTTTAAACTGATACAACCTTATAACCTGTATATTTATAACAATCTGTACACACAACTCAACATCCAGGTTTGTTGACTAACCGCATCTGTTTAATCTTTATCATCTTTTTTTTTTATTTTTTTCATATTTATTTTGTGTTGTCACTTGTCACTTTATGTACACTGGAAGCTTCTGTAGCCAAAAAAAAAAAAATCCTTGTGTGTGAAGCACACTTGGCAATAAAACTGATTCTGATTCTGATTATTATTAATAGTAGTAATTTTTATTTTTGGATGTTTGAAATTTTTTTTATAATAATAATAATAGTAATAATAATTATAATTATTGTTGTTTTTATTATTATTATTATTATTATTAATATAAATTTTTGGATGTTAAGATTATTATTATTCTTTTGTGTTATTTTATTTTTGTTGTAGTTGTAGTAGTAGTTGTTGTTGGAGGTTTGGAGGTTGTTGTGAGGATTTCTTTTAAATGTACACAATAGTTTTATACTACTGCTACTACTAATATTAATAATGATAAAAATAATGATAATAATAATAATTATTATTATTATTGTTGTTGTTGTTCATAATAATAATAATAGTATAAAACTGCTGTGTAAATAAAAAATATATAAACAACCAAACAAAAACTACTAGTCCTACTTCTAATGATAATAATAATAATAATAATAATAATAATAATAATAATAATTGTAATTTTTGTTATTAATAGTAGTAGTAGTAGTATTACTACTAGTTTATATTTTTCTACAACTAATATTAATTTAGATAATAATAATTGTTATCATTATTATTAATAATAGTAGTACTAGTGGTAGTTTCTTTTATTTATTTATTTATTTATTTATTTGCTCTGTTTGGAGTGGAGAGGAAGCAGTTATCCTGAAATGAATTAAAATGTTGTATTTATGTTTATAAATTTTATTTCCTGTTTTTATTTTTATTAGCTTTTATTTATATTGTCATGTTCTCTTTATACTGAAGGACTTTTGAGTCATGCATATATATATATATATATATATATATATATATATATATATATATATATATATATATATATATATATATATATATATATATATATATATATATATATATATATAGTTTTCCATGATCTGACCCTCCTTTGATTGTGAGAGACCCGGAGGAGCATTGCAGCAGTCAGACAGGATAATGAATAAACCTCCTGGAGTTTATTACACACGGGGACTTTGCACAAGGTTTTTAGTGACAAAGGGTTGCAAATTCTGCAATAATTGCATCATCTCCTCTCCAAAAGCACAGAAGAGGTCTTTTAAGATGAGTGTGAATCAGTTGTTTGTTCTTGGCAGTGTGTGTGAATGAAGGGAGATTTCCTGACACTGAGTCACAGTTACACTCCTTTATTTATCATCCTGGTAACCTGGACACAGTTATTGTTCTAAATATAGTTTCTCCCTGTTATTGTCTTTAGCTGTGCTCATAAATGGCGTAGCTTCAACTTGCTAATGTTAAAGTAATGGTTGTGTGCGTTTGTGGCTGTTGTCCAATCAGAGCGAGGTTAATTTGCTTGCTAATGCAATCGCATAGCTTTTTGATTTAGAGGCAAAAGAGACTTTTAATTTGCAGTAAGCCAGCTAAAGTGTTTCCTGTGAAGTGTCATGCCTTTATAAACTCCTCATGTGTAAGATCTGGTTTGTTTAAAATCAATGATCTTCATTGTCTGACTGAAATATGATATAACAGATCAAAGATTTTTTTTCAAATCTTCTGACCAATCAAATTTTCTCTAGTATCTGACAAGCCCCGCCCCTTCTAATTGGCATTTCATTTGATGCACTTGAGCTCAACCATGCTCACTGGCAGAGTTGTGAGAAAAACAAAACACTATTGGCTGTTTTTAAAAGGGGAGGAGCTACTCTATGCCCCGCCCTCTGTCAGGTTTCATTTGAGATTATCTCAAACATCGATTAAAAATGCGCATTTCAAAGCACTTCATGGGAGCTTTAATATTCAAACAGGATGAGCTCGAACGTCTTGCTCTCCTCTTGCTCTCTCTCACAGCAGGGATTGCTGGCAGAGGGATTGTGGGTAAAGTAGGGCAGTAGTTCTGTGATGACTCCACACTTCCTGCGGTTATTAAAGGCAGCTTTTGTTGCTGTATTTCTGGACTGTGTTCAGTCACTGTCAGAGTTCATCTCGGATGAGCACAAACTCAAGCGCCAACACAAGCACAAATGCCTCTTTATTCATTCAGCCCATGCTTGCTTTTACCAAAAACGTTCACCATCTATTAAAGCATTCTGTGTGGATTTATTGAGACAAACCACTGAATTGATGTAAAGTTGGTTTTATTTGCACATTTGCTTTAATAATATCATTTCAGAAAAGGATTATTTGCAAATTCTAAATAGGGAAATCACAGCCTATTTAATAGCAGACAATGACTATAAAAGTATAACATTATTCACAATAAATTAAATAGTGACAAGGTTGTTTTGAAGTCATATTTACATGTGATTTAAGGCTGAATACTCAAATTAGCATTGAAAACAATATAGGGAGTGTTCAAATAAACAAATGAGCGAATATAACACCTCAATCTAAAACGACAGGGTCAATGGACCGTTTCTCATCAGCAGAAGTCATCATAGTTGGCTAACTTAGGCTACATCTACATTACTCCCAAATCTCCATACTGTCATTTTTAATGTTTTCCGGGAAAAAAAAGAGTCATATAAACACTAAAACTGAGCCTTTTTCAAGTTTGAGGCTGGTTGTAAAAATCAGAAGTGAATGGACAGTACAATAGTATGATTTTAGCATGAATTAGCACGTTGTTAGTGTGTTACCAGTGTTAATTAGCATTGTTGTTAGTATGAATCTAACAAATTAGCATGGCCGCATGAATCAGGCATGAATTAACATGTTGTTAGCATAATTCCAATATGAATTGGCATGTTTCTAGTATGAATTATCATGTTGCTAGCATGAATTAGCATGTTTTTAACATTGTTAGCATGTTGTTATGATTCTAGCATGGATTATTATGTTTCTAGCAAGAATGTGCATTTTAGCATGATTCCAACGTGAATTAGCATGTTGTTAGCATGTTTCCAACATGAATTGTCATGTAGTTAACATGTTTCTAGCATAAATTTGCATGTTATTAGCATGTTTCTAGCATGAATTAGCATGTTGCTAGCATGAATAAGCATGTTTCTGACACTGATTAGTATTTTGTTATCATGTTTCTAGCATGGATTATCATGTTTCTAGAAAGAATGTGCATTTCAGCATGATTCCGACATGAATTAGCATGTTGTTAGCATGTTTTTAACATGAATTAGCATGTTGTTAACAATGTTTCTAGCATGAATTAGCATGTTATTAGCATGATTCCAATATGTATTAGCATGTTTCTAGTATGAATTAGCATGTTGCTAGCATGAATTAGCATGTTTCTGACACTGATTAGCATTTTGTTATCACGATTCTAGCATGGATTATCATGTTTCTAGCAAGAATGTGCATTTTAGCATGATTACAACATGAATTAGCATGTTGTTAGCATGTTTCCAACACAAGTTGTCATGTAGTTAACATGTTTCTAGCATAAATTAGCATGTTATTAGCATGATTCCAATATTAATTAGCATTTTTCTAGTATGGATTAGCATGTTGCTAGCATGGATTATCATGTTTCTAGCAGGAATTAGTATGTTATTATGATTCCAACATGAATTAGTATGTTGTTAACATGTTTTTAACATGAATTAGCATGTCGTTAACATGTTTCTAGCATGAATTAGCATGTGTCTAACATTTACTAACATGTTGTTATCATGATTCTAGCATGGATTATCATGTTTCTAGCTAGAATTAGCATGCTATAAGCATGTTTCTGACATTGCTAGCATGTTACCATCATGATTCTAGCATGTTGTTAGCATGTTTTGAACATGTATTAGCATGTTGTTAGCATGAATTAGTACGATTCTAACCTAAATTAGCATGTTGTTAGCAAGGGACAGTATCCAAAACATCTGCTTCACAATGCCGTCCACCTTATTAGCTGAATTGGTCACATGACTTAAATGTCTCCATTTTCCAGTTCACACTTTAAAGTAAAAAAAAAAATTGTTTCCTAAAAACGTCATCTCAGTGTAAACTCTCCATGCTATCGTTTTTAATTTTTCCAAAAAAATAGTCATATACACACAAACATGACTGAAAAGGCTTTCGTTCATGTCCTGCGCATGCGCACATACGTAAGACACTTTCACCTGTGTCAAATTCGCCTGCCATTTATTTCCTTTATTTCCGTCACGGCAAAATGTTGAAGAAACAACAGCTCTTTAATACAGCTGTCACTAGGAACAGCATCCAAAACATCTGATTTGCAATGTCGTCCACCATATTAGCTGAACTGGTCACCTGACTGCATCGCGTCACATGACTTAAACGCGTCACCGTTTTCGAAAGCTTCCGTTTTCATAGTCCACACTGCAGTATTTATCCACTTTGGACAGCGTATTTGAAAAGATATGCTTTTGTTTCCTAAAAATGCCATCTCTGTGTGGATGGAAAGCCGAAATAGTAGACTACAAGTACAACTACAAGCTACGAGTAGGCGTGGCCTATCATCGGCAAAAAGAGGCGGAGCTTGAGCGTAGCTACAGATGCCTGCTAGCGTTTTGCTTAGATGAGTAGACATTTAAAAATATTTAAAAATGTCAAGGGTTTGAGATGCTGATTACTGTTAAATGCATCATATAAGTCTTGTGAAGCGTCCATCTGCCTTTCTCTGAGCTTCATTTTGCAAGTGAATATCCTTCTTCTTTCGATATTCCCATCTTGACCTCTGACCTCACAGAACGCTCTTTTAAATGTTGAAACTTAATCCGCCTCCAGCAATGTTCATTATCAGCTATAATGAGTTTGTTGTTGGTATATTTAGAGATGCTGAGTACACTTTACTCACAGCTGCTCTGTGGCATTTACTGAGTGCTTTCAGTATGTATAACCTGTAATGTAGCTTCACTACGTTTTTAGTTGACATCACTGAATGTGCGCCAGTTTGTTGAAATAATAATAATAATAGTAATAATAATAATACTTATATTTCAGTTTTGTAATTTAATTTGTACATTACTTAAAGGTCTAGGCTATAAGATATGAACACTTTTAGTCAGCAAGTGTACATTAATAATGATAATAATAATAATAATAATGATGATAATAATAATAGTAATAATAATAATAATAATAATAATCATAATAATAATATTAATAATAATAATATTATTAATAATAGTAATAATAATAATCATAATATTAATAATAATAATAATAATGTGTAATATAATGTTCTCAGCTTTTTTTAAATGTGAGCAAGAGAACATGATACTTTAGTCAATCTAGTTTTTTCCAAATGATACTGACTCCAAATTATTGAATGGTAGTGTTTGTACGCATATATATATATATATATATATATGCGTACAAACACTACCATTCAATAATTTGGAGTCAGTATCACATACACACATACATACATATACACATACATACATATACACATACATACATATACACATACACATGTATGTGTATATATATATATATATATATATATATATATATATATATATATATGTATATGTATATATATATGTATATATATACATACATGTGTATATATATATATATGTATGTATATATATATATATATATGTATGTATATATATATACATACATGTGTATTATTACATAGATATATATATATGCGTGTGTGTGTGTATATATATATATAACACTCTTTATCAAAATAATAATAATAAAGTAACATTAGTAAGGCCAATTAAACACATTTTAATTGAATGGAGAAGTAATAAAGTGTAGCTTATGCTCTCTGTAATCCACTTTGGGATCCAAATAGTAATCAAACTGTTGAAAAGAGGATTTTCTCTGCTCTGCATTCCTGATAATCCTCCAGAAGCAGCTCTTTTCTGATCTGCGTGTCCTCCAGTCCGTCCCCCTCGTCTTCACTTTTCCACATGTCTGCCTGTGTTTTGTTCGCCTGTCCTCTTTTTCGCTCTGTTTGGATTCTAATCACTCCTTCCATTCGGCTCTCTTGGAACAGGAGAGGGTTTCCGTGGAAACGCCAGCTGAAGTGGAAAAGACTTTTTTTTGTAAGAGTGCTGATGCAGTGTGTGAGAGAGTGTGTTTGTGCGCAGAGTGAACAGATGGGCTTCCCTGTGTTTTCTTTTTATGCTCAACAGAGTGATTTTTCCCCAGGGTTTCATTGCAGATTCACAGAAAATGAAGCACTCTTTTTCTTTTTGTCTCTGCTTGATTTTCATTGCCATCTGTTAATTATCTCGGGCTGAAATGCATAAGGCTGACTGTGGTCAAACGCCTCTGACCTCTGACCCATGTGACTTTACCTACATCAGCTCCCGATCAGCTGTTGGAAACCTGGCGAAAGTCTCTTGCGTGTCATCAAATCTCACAGCTGTTAAAACACTGAAGAGATTTTGGCGGGGAAGCAGAGATGCACCCGTCGAGAAACAGAAAAGGCACAGAAAGTGGTTCTGAATGAGAACATTGTCTCGTCTGGCTTAATTTGACTAAAACAGAGCTGAGAATGCAGATCGCTGGGCTGAGAAATAAAGCCATTTACTGTGGTTAAAGGAACGCTGCACTTTATTTAGAAATAAGCTAATTTTACAACACCCCTAGAGTTAAATTAATTAGTTGTACTATTTTTTTAATCCAATTAGCCTATTTCTGGGTCTAACGGGATCATTTTTAGCTTAGCTTAGCATAAATCATTGAATCGGATTAGACCGTTAGCATCTCGCTCATAATTCACCAAAGACTTTAGATTATTTTCCTGTTTAAAGCTTCTGTAGTTACACTGTGTACTTAGACAGACAGAAAGCAGTTCTGAAAGGGGCTATAGTCGCATCTGACTTAATTTGACGGAAACAGAGGTAACAATGCAGATCACTGGGCCGAGAGATAAAGCCTTTGACTTTTGGTTAAAGGAACGCTGCACTTTTTTTCAGAAATAGACTAATTTTACAACACTCCTAGAGTTGACATTGTGGAGTTTTGCCATTTTTGAACCCATTCAGCTGATTTCTGGGTCTGGTGGGATCACATTTAGCTTAGCTTAGCATAAATCATAGAATCGGGTTAGACCATTAGCATCATACTTAAAAATGTCCAAAGATTTTAGATTATTTTCCTGTTTAAAGCTTCTGTTGTTACATTGTGTTCTCAGACAGACGGAAAGCAGTTCTGAAAGGGGCTATAGTCGCATCTGACTTAATTTGACTAAAACAGAGCTGAGAATGCAGATCGCTGGGCCGAGAAATAAAGCCATTTACTGTGGTTAAAGGAACGCTGCACTTTATTTAGAAATAAGCTAATTTTACAACACCCCTAGAGTTAAATTGATTAGTTGTACTATTTTTTTTAATCCAATTAGCCTATTTTTGGGTCTAACGGGATCATTTTTCGCTTAGCTTAGCATAAATCATAGAATCGGGTTAGACCATTGGCATCATACTTAAAAATGTCCAAAGATTTTAGATTATTTTCCTGTTTAAAGCTTCTGCTGTTACATTGTGTTCTCAGACAGACGGAAAGCAGTTCTGAAAGGGGCTGTAGTCGCATCTGACTTAATTTGACTGAAATAGAGCTAACAATGGAGATCGCTGGGCCGAGAAATAAAGCCTTTCACTTGGTTAAAGGAACGCTGCACTTTATTTAGAAATAATATCATTATTATTATATAATATCATAGTAATATCATTAACCCTGTGTCAGTCATGCTACAGCAGCAAAGTTCCTTGATTGTTACGCCAGAATAGGAGTATACTACACAGTTCCTACACACCATTTATTCTCAATTGGTCTTAGTACATGATGTAACCACAGAAGAGTCAAGCTTTAAATAGAATATTTTTCAACTCTTTTTTTTTTTTTATAAAGCTTTTGAGCGAGATGCTAATGGTCTAATCTGATTCAATGATCTATGCTAAGCTAAGCTAACAGTGCTCCCGCCAGGTCCAGAGATCAGCTAAATGAATTTAAAAATGGTAAAACTCAACTGTTTGACTTTGTAAAAAAAATGTTTAAAGAGTGTTCCTTTAAGTGTTCAGGCTTTTGCAGAGATTTCATTTATTTGTTGTAGGAAGCAAACACGCATACAGGAGTGCACAGTGAGAAAGATATGATGATTCAGTTGTTCTTTAGGGTAAACTGGGAGACTGTTGCTTCATTTTGCATTTCTCACTTTATTTTAATGCTTTTGCAAGCCAGTTTGCATAATATCCTGTGAACTAAATGATTTCATTTGCAAAATATTGAGGGAAAACTCATGTTAAAGTGCATAAGAACTAAGAAGGAAAACCAGTTTGCACAAGAGGGGTCCGTTTCACTTGTGGCATTATATTTTCACATAATATATATATATATTTTTTCAGTGTTTTCAGTACTTCCATTCTTGGATTTGAAGTTTTATTACTGAACTTCTCTTACTGTTTTGAGCTTTTTTTCTCATTATTTATGCTTTATAATTGCATTATGAATGTGTTATCTTTCCTTCAGCAACTTTCAATGTTGAAACCTTTGAAAAAATGACTTTTATTGACATTTTTATTAGTTTGAAGTGATATATTGTCTTTATTGGTGTTTTTATTGCTACAAAAACCTGGTAATAAACTACCAGTGGCTTTTCTGTTGTTTGACAGACATATATTTATATTGTATTAATATATGTGTTATTTCTCTATATCATTTCAAACTACTTAGATGCAAGTCAGGAGGCGACTCAGTGATTAGCACTGTGGCCTCACTGAAAGAAGGTTGCTGGTGTGAGTTCCGGCTGGGTCAGTTGACGTTTCTATGTGGAGTTTGCATGTTCTCCCCTTGTTGGCGTGGGTTTCCTCCGGGTGCTCCGGTTTCCCCCACAGTCCAAACACATGCGCTATAGGGGAGTTGGATGAACTAAATTGGCCATAGTGTGTGTGAATGTGTATGGGTGTTTCCCAGTACTGGGTTGCGGCTGGAAGAGCATCCATATAAAACATATGTTATAATGTACATGTATAAAACATATGCTGGAGTAGTTGGCGGTTCATTCCGCTGTGGAGCATGCATATTTACTGGACATGTATCTGTGTGTATTATGATTTATGTGCATATAAACAAATACATAACAGTGATATAACATTACACATTCATTCGGAATAATTAAAATAAGTAAAAAATGAAACCATAAATACTTTGAGAACTTTTATTTGAAATGTCAGTGTTCAGGAAAAGGAAAACAAAAAGTAAAACAGCAATATAAATATTAGCATATAAAATGCAAGTAGCACACAGGAGCCGGGAATAAAAGCGTCTTATCAGAGATGTTACAGCAGGAGTACAGCATCAGCAGACACACATACACACACACACACGCGCGCACACACAGATAATAGATCTATTCAGATTCTTCATATAGACATTAAGAAGCATTCTCACATGTAAGCACAATAGAGATTACCAAATTAATAACGGAGGTCTACTCGTGTCCTCCGCTTTGTGTCTTTTCATGGAAAAAAAGCGAGACAGGGAAAAGATGAACACAAAAATATATGCATAACATCACAACTTCTAGACTAAGAGTGTGTCACTATTCGTTTTCATAAGTAAAAGTTAAACTCTTTATTTACAGGTGCGTTAGTTGGCGTTCAGAGTACTAAAGAACTACATTGGTAACACGGATTGTGTCAAAAAAAAGTGTTTTTTTTTTGTTTTTCTTCTTCATTTTAATATTTTTGTGCATTTTTTTTCTGAAAAATACGATGACATTCCAGTAGTAAGCCATTCCTCTTGAGCTGATTATCTGAAAATGTTTCATCTATTTACAAAGGAACGTCATGCCAAGGTTATTCAAAGGAAAAATGAACTAAAAATCAGCATTTGGATGGAACATTTGTATTGTGTGTGTGTCTTTCTAGCCTTCCAAAGCAATAATAGTTGGCTTTAGTGGACGGTATCATGAGAGTTAACATGTACATTCAGTGAGTGCAAGCTGTCTTCTAGAACAGCATCCTAACTCGGAGAGAATCTCCACTTTGTATTCAATTTTTAATATTATTATATATATATCTGAAAAGCATCTGACATCCATTACAAATATTTCAGAACTAACATTTTCTGAGGCCCTGTCCGCACAAACACTGTATTTTCAGATATGCAATGTTTTTCTACTCGGTTTGTTCTGTTCTGGTTGACTGAAACCGAAACATGACGTCATGCGTGCTGTTTTCTTATTTCTTCTTTCTGATTGGCCAACACAACTGGGTTCACACTAAAAGTGTAAGACACATGTTAGGTATATTCCACACATTGTGTTTGCACCGTGGGACGGTATCCACCTCATTTCTCACATTTGCATTGACTTGTATGCAGTTTAATCACGAAAATGCTTCCCCTTTTGGCAACCCAGGCTCATTCTGAGAACGTAGTCCCGAGGACGTTTCTGGGGACCGTGAAATACGTCCCAGGAGGTGCGTATTTTTGCAGTTTTTATTTTCACGAATCTGCGAGAGGCCGCTGTGTGCGCCTTTTTAGCTTCTCGGACGTCTCCCGCGAGTGCCGTTCGCGCTGTTCTCGCGTAAACCCACCAGAGGCCGCTGTCGAACGAACGTCTGTCTGTCCGACTGGCTAAATGATTGACTGGGCGACCGGCCAATCGGCTGGCTGACCCACCCTCCTCCTTCCCTGAACCCAACCGATTTTACCGATCGACCCGCCCGCCCTAAACCCAACCAATGATTTACAAAAGCCGTCCGGAAAAAGAAAAGCCCTCGTCCGAATTTTTTTTTTTTTTTTTTTTTTTACCACATTCTCACCCTGTTATGAACCTCTTCGCTTTATTTCTTGGATTCTGTTTTAGTCTTACCTGATTTTGTAACTGCTCTTCCCCAGACTCGAACCCGGTCGTCGTGGTCAGCTCCTCTCTGCGTCTCAAATCCGCCGACGTACAGGACGAGCTAACCGGACAAACTGGTCGCGGCGGGAAAGCCCTCCACACGAAGGTAAGCGGTCAGCCGGCAAGTGCTAAAAGGAACGGCGTCATACCGCCCCGCAGCGTTCGCTTAAAAAATGAAATGCAGCAATACGTACCTCCGGCTACATATTTCGCAGTCTCCAGAAACGTCCTCGGGGCTACGTTTTCAGAATGAGCCTGGGTTGCCTTTTGGTGTGAAACCGGCATAAAAATGTCATCATGGCCTCTTGTTGGTTCAAGAGCGAGGAAAACTGCATACGTGTGGACATGGCCTGAGTTTCAAAGCCAATTCCTTTGTCTAACTCGCGATGTCAGGATATCATCAAAGTGAATTATTACTAACTCTCCAGCACAGATAAAGAGCTTCAACACTTCAGAATAACCCAGAAATACTGAATGCTAAGGACGATAAAGATATCGGATGCTTATAGACTATCCTGTAATGGCTCGGACATCACTTAATGCTCCAAAAACATTCAACGAACATAAAAAAAGACCGAAATCTGGCTCAGAGATACACAGGGGGAGTCATTCTTAGGTTATTGAAAGATAAGCGGATTTTTTTTAACTGTTCCCTGACTCATGGACGGGTGTTTGTAGATGTCAGGCGATACAGAGATTATCTATAGCTCCAAAAATAATTAAAAAACGCCATGCAGCAATAATCACCCGACTCGCGTCTACATGTCAATAGTGGTATTTTAGCAAACAGAAAGAAAAGTATAATCGAGATGCGCTTTACAAACATCGCAGCATCCTACTGGGCACGTCAGGAAATACAGCAATGTCTTCATATGATCAATAGCAGGATTGTTGTAGTTATAATAACACATCTCCTCCTCCTGTCCAGATTATCACGGTAAAGTACTGTAGTAAATACATTATTGGCTAGATATATATATATGCAGGAATATAGTGTGGCATGAACTTGGCGAATGTGAGCGAAAATATGAAACTCAAATGTTCTTTCTGAAAACAAATCAGTGTTTGTATGTGAAAGTGGTGGTGTTAGACGTTTATTCTCTAAAGTTACAGATTTTCCAGCGCAGGATTGAGTGGTCCAGCTATGCTAACGCAACCCCCCATGCTTCATATCTACTGTAAACGCTCTACTTTTTCTCCTTCTTGGTGGCCTTCTTCTTGCTGGCGGGGGTCTGGGCGGCTTTGGGGGGCTCTGGCTGGGCGACGGCGATGGCGGCGGAGGCTTGCGGGGGAGGCAGGGCCTGCTGGGGCTGCTGCTGGTTGGAGGTCAGGGTGGCGGTGCTGCCAGGGATGTACACGTTCTGCCGATAATCAGGCACGTGCTGCAGGGTGAACTGAGGGCCGTAGCGGGTGCTCAGATCCATGGTGCCTGGAGCCAGAAAGTTGGTGGCCTCGCTGACTTCTGCACACAAACATACAATGGTTTATATTAGGTGAGTTTTTTTTATGACCAAGCTTAACGTGCTGCATAAACACCAGTCAGATCATTGATTTAATAGCATTTGTGTTGCAAATCCTCACTACGCACACACATAAAAAAAAAACCTGCTTCATTTTCCCACAACATATGCAAATAGTACAGAACACAATGGAAATGTTTCAAGGGGACCCAAAAAAGTGACGGATCTGGCTGGGATTTGTTTATCGTGAAGCTGAAAGTGATCTTTGTAAGCTGAGGTTTTTTTTTAACATGCTGATCACATCATTCCCTTTTCTTTAGTAATTATTAGCCTAAATAACCGTGGCTGTTTCTAAATATGCGTTATCGTTTTCACGTCATCAACCGTCGCCGAAGTACTGCTCCAATTTAAAGTTCACATCTTGCCAGGTACAGATAAAATTCCTGGATGTGTACTTGCTCCGCTCCTTTTGCCAAGAACGCATCAAGAGGTGACTTGTGCGAAGTGCAGGTATCCCTGAATGCATTGCAGCCCAACCAGTGAAAGCTAATGACAGAGGAGAAAATCTGCATGATTTTAAAAATCCTCCTCTGTTGTGTTACAAAATAAAGTTTGAAGAGTTTTTCAGGCGAGAATATAGTTGTTAAACTCGATTCGGTAGTTTATTCACAAAGATAGCGAGTCTTTGATGATGTGCTTCAGCTTATTCGGACTCTGAGCCCCAGGTTGTCAGAGGGAGCTTCGTCCCCGCCGAGAGCAGCTTTACTTCGGCCAGTCCATTGTCAGATCTCATCTCTCCACTGTAGTTAAAACATGATATTTAATATCAGTTACATCTAACAGACAGTTTTTGGTCTTTTAAACCTATTATTTGTTCTCAGGTGTTTTATTTTGGCAGTGTTATTTTCTAATTGTCTTTAATTGTGTTGTACGCTGTTTACCAAATTGCTTAATGTTATCTTTATTTCTTATTGTGTACGTCTTATACTTTATACTTGTATAATGTCCATTGTAGTTTGTTAAATCTGGTAATCAAAGACACTAGACCAGGGATGGGCAAACTCGATCCTGGAGGGCCGGTGTCCCTGCATAGTTTTGCACCAACCCTAATCAAACACACCTGCTTGTAGCTTTCTAGTGATCTTGAAGACACTAATTAGGGTGTTCAGGTGTGTTTGATTAGCGTTGGAGCAAAACTCTGCAGGGACACTGGCCCTCGAGAATCGAGTTTGCCCATGCCTGCTCTAGACTGTGTATAATAACACATGTTACTTCACATTTATGTTTACATTTTCTTAAATCAAACATATTGATTTATAATATCAATACAATACTAATTATAAGGCTGTGCTTTATTTAATTATATAATTTTATTGTTAATGTACCATGAAACCGATGAATCCATGGTGAGGTAAGTGATGTTATAAAGTATAGAAGCACCTGACTTGTGTCCTTGCGAGTTCGTTCTTACAAGGACGCAAGTCTGAACTTTGCGTACTTGGTATTGAGAAACAGCCCATTACCTAAATAGCCATGTCCGTCATGTTTTAGGGTCCCCTTGAAACATTTTCACTGTGTTCCCTTTTATTTGCAAGTGCTGTGAGTAAATGCAGCACGTTTTTTTTTTTTTTTAAATGTGTTTGTGTGGTGAGGATTTGCAACACGTATGCTGTTCACAATACACATTGATCTTATTTTAGCTCTATAAACCCAACTACTACCTTAACTATTAATTAGTATTATTTGATTTACAAGTCTTAGTGATGGTTTGTTATGAGTTTATCGTATCATACAATAAATGTGTGACCAAGATATTCTGAAGAATGCTTTAAAAAATGTTTGTTTGTATAGAGCATTCTTCAGAATATCTTGTTGGTCAAACTTTAAAAGACCACACAAAAAATACTATGGAAGACAATTGCTGGTTTTTTCCAGCATATTTTCCTTTTTCCCAATAGTAGAAACTCAAACAGGTTTGAAATTGTGCATCAAATTATAAATGAAATTCATATACATCAGCTCTACATGCAGTAATTATTCAACTCCGTTCAAGTTTTTTTTGGGGGGGGTGATCTGATATTGTCAATGCCATTGTCAAAATAAGGAAGTTGCTTTGCATAAAAGCAATAGAGGGATAGTTGACTTAAAAGTGAAACTTCCTGACTGTTTACTAACACTCAAATAGTAGTTACCATTTATGAGCACAAAACAAGATATTCTGAAGAATGTTGGGGGAAAAATGGCTGTTTTTTCTCCAGCATTTCTCAGTATATCTACCTTTGTGTTCAACAGTAAAAAGAAACTCCAACAGGTGGAGAATAATTAAATGACAGGATCATTTGGGGTGAACTGTCCCTTTAAAATGACCCAGAAAGTCAAGGTTTAAATGAGCAACAAACCTTTCTTTTCGACCAGACTTTAACCCAGAAAAAAGTACAACGATAAAGACAAACAGTGTTAATGGAAACCTGCTGAAAGGCTGCACAGCCACTGGACAGAACAGTGGAAACACTGACACTCTCAAACAGGAACCCGATAACTCAATATAACGTCTGTCTTTGCAGAATAACATCATTCTGCTCTGTCTGCGTCTTCAACATCTGGACAAAACTCTCTGTTCTGATCTGATCTTACATACATCGTTTACTCCAGTTTAAACATGGAGTAAGAATGCATTGCATTCAGGAATACTTGATTCTAATTGGTCAGTCATGACATGCCAAGGTATGCTATACTAATGGAAACATATTGGAATCATTACCACTGTCTCCACAAAAATCTAAAGCAGCACAACAATATTATTACATTTTATTTGAGCTCTAAATCAGCATATCAGAATGATTGAAACTAAAGCATGATAGAAATAACTGACATTTAGTAGTACATATAAATATTATAGTCCACTGATGTCACAGTATTACTGTTTAATAAGTTGGTAACACTTTAAAGTAATGGTTTGTTATGCATTTACGTTTGCTAATGTTAGTAACAAACAATTAAAATGACAGTATTCATTATTAACATTAATAAAAATATTGTTAGTTTCTTGTTAATTCACAGTACATTAATAATAATACTAATCTGATTAAGTAAAGATTTAACAACCGAGTAATATTAATAAATTACATGTATTTACTATGTGGTTGGGGTTAGAATGTGATTTAGATACATGTAATTGTGCATAGTTCATTGTAAATACTATAGTAAGTGCTTGGGACATGTCATCAACTTATAAATGTGTATTTTAGCACTTAAAAAACCCTTAATGTAATAAACAGTACTGTGTGTTAAGATTTTTCTTGAGTTTTTAATGTAACAGTAGAAGCCAGACCACAGTAGGTGCGTCAGTGTGTGTGCGCAGTGAGAATAAAGGGTAACATGAGATCGGCTGACGTGATGCTGTGGGAGTCTCCAGCTTTGATGTGGGCTGTATAGAAATGAGCCATCGCTGTGTGTTTTTGCTTCACACATGGACATCTGTGAGCGTTCATTCTACATGATCGGCCATCACGCATGATGCAAAACGCACCTCTATGCAAAGCTTGAGCTGATTATTATGTAAATGACAAGTCAACACGCTGTTCTGCATGTGCTGAAAGACATTTAAAGCTGCGGTCACACCGGGCTTTGTGTGTGCGAAATTCTGTCGTGCGGCGCTGCAAAAAGGGGCGGGATTAAACAAGATGATTAGACATTAAAAAAAGCGAGCGATTGCTCCATGTTTTACATTTCTGCCCAGAGAGGTCATGTTTTGATCCTCGATTGGTCTCACGCAATTAAGTGATGGGATTTCGCAGGTCAGATTTCACCAAGCTTTGCACCGCAGCAACTTGCGAAACTTGACGCATGACCCTGCGTTTCCGGTCTGACGCATTAGCGTGCGTTTGAATGGAAGTCTAAGGGAAGAAAAGCCCAGTGTGACTGCAGCTTTAATTCAAAACAAATATTTTAGATATGCTCTTAAACGAGTGTCTGTATCTTTACTTAAAATCCTTTTTAATTAAACTAATAGACAAAGTGTATGAAGTGTTTAGCTCAAATAATATTTTTGATCTGTATTTTGTAATTTTATTTTTGACAAAATAACTGTTCTGATACAAAAATATTACGTTTGTCAAATGTAATGTGTTTATTTTTGTAATTATTTATGGTAACATTTTATTTTGATGGTCCATTTGAGTATTAGTAGACTGTCTGCTTAATATCTCTTGATATTGCTCCTTCAACAGACATTTAACTCACTATAAGAAACTTTGCACGTACATATCAAGTTACACTTATCCCAACCTAACAGTCTACTTATAATCAAATATATACTCATTGACATGTAGATGCAATGTAACTTCTGCAAACGGACCATCAAAATAAAGTGTGACCTTATTTACGGTTAAGAACAATATTTAATTAAAATATTCAATTGGGAATCATTTCTCTACTAAGCAATTAATGTGGATCATCCTTTATATAAAGTGAATTTGATCATATAAAGACTCCCACTATACCTATTTTAAATAATGCATCCTGAATCATTCAGCTTCAAATATTGTGAAATAAACATGGATTTGCATGAAATTTTGTGTATTATTCATAATTTCAGTAATAAATACATTTTGTCACTATGTTCTGGTCAACTCTGTTACATTGGTTATTAAAAAAATGCATAAAAATCATTGTTTAAAAACAGTAATATGATGAAAGAGCATAACATTTAGTTTTAGAAATATCAACTCTGTTACGGTCAACCCTTTTAGTGGATAAAAGGTTTAACAATAAGGCAAATCACATATTTAAGCACTTTATATTTAGCTGTTTATCATTCCAGTTCAAGAAAAATGACTGGAGAAATGCTTGAAACGTATACCTGCAATTCTGGAATGATTATAATGATTATAAATACCCACAAGAAAAACTGCTATTTTAATTTATGTTAAATAATATAGTGTTTTGTAACCGTACTATAGTTAAAGTGTACTGTATTATTTACAACTATTTGTGTGCTGCTTTAGACTAACTGGGAATTTTCTGATTATTTATGTGTTTTTATTTTGGTTGCACTGATATTGTCCTCATTTCTAAGTGGATGAAAGCATCTGCCAGTTGACTAAATTAACCATTGTGTGCTGTTGGGATGTTTTCATGATCTCGGTTGCTTTAAATCTGAATTTGGCCACAGCGTTCTCTCTGTTTCAGCAAGTGGAATGATTTTTGCTGACAAATCTTACTTTGACACATATTTTGGGGAAATGCTTTGAAAATTTTCTAAAATTCAACAATACACTCTGGGCAAATGTATTACCGTTATGTTCGGGGCTGTTTTTGCCCCTTTAACTTCCATTATAATCTCATTTATTGGTTACAAAGCCATGACAGCATGCATTCTTGCTGGTTTTCCCTGTTGGGAATGAGTCATTTTTCCTGTTGATCATCGGTTGCAGTGCAAATAAATCTCAGTTTCTACCTTCTATATGGAGTATTGTGTGTGTGTGTGTGTGAAAGAGAATTTTGTGCACTTACCTTGATATGTCTGAGATAGTCAAAATAAGCCCCTCAGCTCTCAGAACACAGTAAAATTAGTAAGTGCATTTATGCACGCACACTATAATATTCTGCTTTGCTCCACAGAACTCCATATAAAAGCCAGAAACTTTTTACACGCCTATCTAAAGGGTTAATGCTGTAAAACTGATGATCAACAGTAAAAAAACGACACATTTGACCTCTTCCCAACGAGGAAAACCAGCAACAATCAAGAATGCATGATTATATGTTGTCGTGGCTTTGCAATAAAAAATGTCATTATGATGAAAGTCAATGAGGCTAAAACAGCACCAACATAATGAAAGGGGAGTCAATTTCAACAATACACAAGGGTTAAATAGTTCAGAATAGATTCTTTCTTTGAGAAGACTAACTCTATTAGCTGGACCTTTGAAACTTTGCAGACCATTTATATTACGTAAAACTAGCCATTCGACAAACATAGAAGTAAATCATTCAGAAGAGCGCGTCTCTCACCATTAGCAGCGGCCATCAGCGCCTGCAGTTGCTCGGCCTCGGTGGGAGGATTGGGCCAGGGTCCGGTTCCCACAGCAACCTCAGGAGTGGCAGCAGCTCTGAGAGAGGAAGAGGAAGATGAGTCAACCATACAGAGGCCAGTCTGTCCTGCTGCTATCAGCAACAGCTGCACTGTGTGTGTGTGTGTGTGTGTGTGTGCTTTATCAATGCATATTAGTCAGAGCGAGTTACAATATCAGATATAAAGACATCAATTGTTCCAATCTATCAGCAGAAAACACAATTAGTTCACATTGAATGTTCTCTGAATCAGTATAATTATAAATGCTCGTATCCAAAACAATATTTAGGTCAAAAACACAAATAAAAAATATCATTATAAATAAAACTAACACATACTGGGCATTAACTGCAATACAGGAAATATGTCAATAGAAATATGCTAAAGGTACAGCAATTTAAAATAAATAAATACATTTATATAAAAAAAAGTAAAAACAAAGAAAGAAAATATATAAATATATTAAATCGGTGACCTCCATTTATAACTAAGCAAGGAAAATAGGTCAGGTATAGAGTCTTTTTTCTCCCTTCATTTAGTCAAATCTTTTATTATTATCATTATTATTATTATTATCATTATTATTATTTTTTATTATTATTTTTTTTATTTGTATTATTATTATTTTTTATAATTATTTTTTTATTATTATTATTTTTTATTATTATTTTTTTATTATTATAATTTTTTATTATTATTATTATTATTATTATTATTATTTTTATTATTATTATTTTTTTATTTTTATTATTTTATTATTATTATTATTATTTTTATTATTTTTTATTTTTATTTTATTTTTTATTATTATTTTTTTTATTATTATTATTATTTTATTATTATTATTATTATTATTATTATTCTTATTATTATTATTCTTATTATTATTATTATTATTTTTTTATTATTATTATTATTATTATTATTATTATTTTATTATTATTATTATTATTATTCTTATTATTATTATTATTATTATTATTATTATTCTTCTTATTATTATTCTTCTTATTATTATTATTTTTTTTATTATTATTATTTTTATTATTATTATTATTATTTTTATTATTATTATTATTATTATTTATTTATTTATTATTATTATTATCATCATTATTATTATTATTATTATTATTATTATTATTTTTATTATTATTATTCATTGTGACAGGACAGGTTGCCAAATTGTTCAGTATTACAGCAAACTGTATATCTAATCTTTTCTAATTGAATAGACTGCATCAGATCATGCATCCAATGTACGTGTAGCACTGATTTTAACACACACACACACAATCCTCCATGAAACTTTAACTACACCATGCTGGAATTGGAACGAGAGGCAACAGCTGCTAAAAAACGACAGCGATCGCACACAAAACCGCTGAACATTTCCATGTGCGGCGACTTTATCTTCAAAGCCTGCTTTAAAAACTCTGCAATTTGCATCCACAGTGAACAAAAGCCCTGCGTGCACTAAAATACACCTCATTACACATGTACACCCTTTCTGTGCTGACGGTAACCAGGAAAAGCTACAAATACACTCAATTTAGCACCGTTAATTCCCCACTAGCACACATTTTGTTTTGAAGATTAAAGCTCCTCCAACAGGACATAATGTGTTAATTAAAGATTATAAAGAAGACGACGTTTAAAGTTTTCCTTAATTAGCATCAGCTACACGAACAAAGGACTGTTCCTCATAAAATGTCCGGATACGTTCTCTCTCTCCATGTGAGAGCGAACATGCAAACTCCACACGGAAATGCCAACTAGCCCAGCCGGGACTCGAACCAGCAACCTTCTTGCTGTGAGGTCACAGTACTAGCCACTGTGACACCCAAGCACAATGATGCAAAGCTAAATAATTAGCATTAGCTTGCAATTCTCCTTCTGTTCTGTCAAATGAATCCAGACACTGTAAAAATCAGGTTAAAGCAAGCCGGACGCTGACACAAATCAAATCAAAAGTGAGTTACTGGCCAGAATCCTCAGCGCAGGGAGAGGATGAGATGCTAATGCTAAAGAGCTTCAGTCTTTTAAAGATGTTTTTAAAAATGAATTTAGGGTCTCACTTCCTGTCTTAAATGAGCCCAGCGGCTATAAAACAGTCCACAGACAGCAGACAATGAACCGCAGCGGCACAAAACAACATCTGCATACAACCACATGGAGAGAGAGAGAGAGAGAGAGAGAGAGAGAGAGAGGAAAGAACGTCTTGTGCATTTTCCATTTTCTTCTCTTTATTTATTTATTTTTTATCACACTATAAAATGTTTCATGACTAAAAGTCAAGACAAAACATATTTTTTATGTTGCTTTAACTTTTTAAAAATAAGTTAATCAGACTTCAACTTTTTTTTTAACGTTTTACAACATTTAACTTAATATTTTTGGTCAGTTTGATTGTTGAGGTGACTAGAAAAGTTCATTCGGTTCAGCTGATTTATTTTAGTTTTTTACAGTACACTGCTGTAATTGTGAATATTATAAATGCCTTAAAAATGTAAAGAGTTTTTATATGCATCTATTAAAATCATTTGAATAAATATATAAAAAAATAGTAAGATAGAAGTATAAATTATAATGAGGATATTTAAAAATACACTGAACTAAGATATTTATTTCTCTCTCTTTCATTTGTATTACTGCAAAAGGTCATGGCATTGTGTTGTATTTGTTTATTTACATTTATTTGTATTTGTATTTAGTTACACAATATTTGTTTTGCAATAATAAAAATGAAAGCAAGTAAATGAGTTTAGCAGGCTTTAGCAATGGTGTAGTTTTATGTGCATCTCCATTAAAGACACGTGAATAAATAAGATGATGGAATTATAAATTGAAATGAGGATATTTTACAGTGGACACTTAAAGATGAAGTAAATCCTGTAATTCATAATATAATACTCTAAATACAACTACTGTCGTTTATTTATTTATTTTCTATTTTAGTAGTTCAAAAATGTATCTTTTCTTTAATATTTCAGTTTAACTTCACTTATAAAGATTTATGGTTGTCATTTTAAATATTGTTATGTTAATTAATGATGGGAATTTTTTTAATTTTGTTGTATTCTGTCATTTTATTAAGTCTAATTTTATTCGCTCTAATTTCAATTACTGTCAATGCTATTAGAGGGCTAATAATTCTGACTTCTACTGTGTGTATGTGTGTGTGTATATATATATATATATATATATATATATATATATATTCAACACATTTCTAATCATAATAGTTTTAATAACTCATCTCTAATAACTGATTTATTTTATCTTTACCATGATGACAGTAAATAATATTAGACTAGATATTCTTCAAGACACTTCTGTACAGCTTAAAGTGACATTTAAAGGCTTAACTAGGTTAATTAGGTTAACTAGGCAGGTTAGGGTAATTAGGCAAGTTATTCTATAATGATGGTTTGATCTGTAGACTATCGAAAAAAATATATATAGTTTAAAGGGGCTAATAATATTGACCTTAAAATGGATTTTTAAAAAATTAAAAACTGTGTTTATTCTAGCCGAAATGTATGTATGTATCTATGTATGCATGTATGTGTGTGTATGTGTGTGTGTGTACATATACAAATTTTGTTGTATTCTGTCACTTTATTATCCTTTTAACGCTTTAGTTATATTCATTTTTCATTTTCATAGAATTTTTTTATAAATACAAAAATCTTTAATTTAAAATTTAATGCTCCAATGTTGTCATTTTAAATAATTTTAATGGAATTTTTAATAAATATTTATTAAATATGAAATATTAAATATTTATTAAATAAATGCTATTGTTTATATATATATATATATATATATATATATATATATATATATATATATATATATATATATATATATATATATATATATATATATATTTTTTTTTTTTTTTTTTAATGTAATTTTGTTGCATTCTGTCATTTTTTTAACCTTTTAAATTGTTTTTGTTATTTATTTATTTTGTATGTAAACTCTTATTATATTTTTTGTGGTTTTAAATAGTTTTGAAAATGATATTTTCTTTAATATTTCAGTACAACTTTAATTTCAACTTAAATTCCACTTTTACATTTTAGTTTATAAATAAATACATGAATAAATATTGCACCAATAAATAAGATAAAGATTTATTTTTAATTACTAATACAATTATTAGTTACTAATTGCAATTGCGGATGATTCAAAAAAGCAAATTACCTGAAAATAAATAAACAAATAAATACAATTACACTGAAAAAAACAACTACCACTGCGCAAAAATAAACAAGCAGAAAGAAAGAAAGAATAAAAGAAAGAAAAGGATTGAACACAAATCAAATTAATTCCCTCAAAACATCTACAGAAGTGTGTAGTTTAAGCTCATTTTAAGAATAATAGGTATAGTATAAATAAGTAGCTTGAACAAGCAGCAAATATATATATATATATTGAGTGTAATTTAAGCATTTGAAGGACAAAATATACAAAAGAAAGCTGAAAGAATAAAAGACAGAAAGAAATTTGAGTGGGGAAAGAAACTGCTTTTGCCAAGCATTTCAAAAGGGCTCAAACTCACGGTGCCAAGATGAGGGAAAACAGGGTGACTGCTGTTGATTTAGAGCAAAAAACCCCTAATGAGAACCAGAGCTGGTGTTATTCAGTTCATATTCTCAATCATTACTGAGATCAAACCTACAACATTCAGACCATCAGATCAGACCCTGAACACGCTGGATTTTAGACACAGACTCACACAGTATAAAACGACTAAATGATCTCAGCCATGCACAACAGATCCAGTCAGCTAGCGTGAAGATAAGACACCTCACGTCTTCACAGTCAGCATTTCATCACACTTGCAGGATATCCCACTTCCTGCGTTCAGCTTTATCACATCCTGTGGTCAGATAATCACTTCCTGTTGACCAGATTGTGCGAGTTGTAAGAAACCGAAAGTTATGATCCAAGATGTGATTGTTTGTGCACGTTCATTCATAAAACCCCTCACAAACATGTACAGCTGAAGTCTGAATTATTAGCCCTCATGTTAAACTTGAACTTTTAGTCACCGATAAAAGTCCATAATATTTTACTAGATGTTTTTCAAGATACTAATAGTGCAACTTAAAGACTTAACTAGGTTAATTAAGGTAAAGTAAGGGTAATTAGGCAAGTCATTGTATAACAGTGGTTTGTTCTGGAGACAATCCAAAACTAATATTGCTTAAGGGGGCTTATAATATTGACCTTAAAATGGTTTAAAAAAATAAAAACTGCTTTTATTCTAGCTGAAATAAAACAAATAAAACTTTCTCCAGAAGAAAAATTATTATAGGAAATACTGTGAAAAATTTCTTGCTCTGTTAAACATAATTTGGGAAATATTGGAAAAAGAAATCTAAAAGGAGGGCTAATAATTTTGACTTCAGCTGTACATAAAGTAGACCGTATTATTATTTGTTCTCTTCTACGATGCACAACTGTGGGATGAACTGGGATCAAGCTAGTCATACACTGCACATCACTACACACGCTGAGGCTATTCTATGAGCAGGACGGCCCCTGAGGGCCTCAGTAGGGATTCATTGGATTTACTAAATTATTTTAAGGTAAGCGGTTGCACACTATTGATATGGGCTGAATTTGAACAAACAAATGAATTGAACATTACTTCATTTAATTTGTTTAATTTCAGCACATATTAAATTGCGTGCCACCACTGACCTTAAATAAATGCAGTAAATCCAATTAACCTTTTTTTTCAGTGTAATGGACACAGATGAGGACTTAATCCATAAACCTACAGGAAGAAGCAGGAACTCTAGCTACACTCCAATACCTCTGTCGGCCCGGCGGGGTCCATCGCACATGTGAGGACTGCAACTTGTAGGAACTGAAAAAAAGATTTATATTATATATAGATATAGCTGGAATATAACTGAATATATATATATATATAACTATATTATAACTATATAACTATATTAAAATATATAAAACATCTTGACTCAAAAAAAGTGAAGCGACTTTAACTAAGCCATATAGTATTAAACAGATGATTTATTCTGCAGTGGCAAACCCTGATGAATAAGAAACTAAGCCAAGGGAAAATTTATATATAATTTTAATAATATAAATATAAAATTATATTATATAAAATTAAATTAAATTATAATATAATGAAAACTTATATATATTTTTTTCCTATAATTAAGAATATAATACTCTAATTTCAACTACTCATCTATATTTCTTTATTTATGGTAGTTTTAAATAGTATTAAATATTATTTTTTCTTTATTATTTTAGTTCTTTATTTATTATTAGAATAGTTTTATAATACTTATAAATATTATTTTCTTATATATATTATTTTTTATAAATATTTAACATTTTTATTTTTTAGATATATTTTTTTTGCTATAAATGTGAATGTTACTGAAATGCTTTAATAATGTAAAGTGTTTTTTTTTATGCCCTAAAGCCATTTGAATAAATAAATAAAAATATTAGGATAGAAGAATCTAGTATGTTATATTCAGTCTTTTATTATAATTTTACTTTTTTTGGTATATTTCTTTTTTATTTCAGTTTTAGTTATTTAATAAATTAATAATAATAATAAAAAAAATCCTATAATTCATAATAAAATAATCTAATTTAAACTAATTTATTTGGTCTTGATACTCTATTTTCCTATTTTTAGTAGTTTAAAAAATATGTTTTCTTTAATATTTCAGTTCAACTTTAATTCAATTTTTCTGTTTTAATTATTTTATAAATAAATAAAAAATAAAATAATTATTTAATGAACGACTAAATCAATAAATCAATAAATACACAAACCTTTTATATAATTTTACATCATTTTTTTAAAATATCAAAAAATACCGCTGTAGTATTTTTAAATACAGTTTTTATTGTAATCTTGTTGTATTCTGTCATGCTATTAGGAATAAACCACCTGTTTAATATTAAATGATTTATTTATTTATTTATTTATTTATTTTTGTTTTAGTTAAAGTCGTTTCACTTTTTGAGTGAAGATATTCGTCTTGATTGTAGTTTTAGTTAAGTGTAATAACTCGATAAACACTACACAGTCCTTTGAGGCCGCTGCTATACAAATGTAGCGCTGCCAATTTAAACTAAACAAAAAGATTTAATTTCTTCCAAATGGCTTCTTTCAAACGGGGTCCTGTCAGGCAGGAATGTGTTGTGTAACGTCTGTTATGGAAACCGATGCACAGTGAACGAGAGAATCCAAACCCTATTGGCCACCGCCGACTAGCCCCTCCCCCTGAGGAGCATCTGATTAGACGATTCGCTGTCAGTCACACTAAACAACCGTTTTGGCATCTTAATGGTTCCAATCAGCTTCAGCACAATGCTTGACTATAACAGGCATTAGCATGGCGATAAAGCGCACGGTCCCCCTCTTCTACTCTTTCTGGCCTCTCTCTGCGTGTGTGTGTGTATGTTGGCAGATTGAGGATTTGGGGGTGGAGGGGTAACAGAGCCTCAATAACAGCAGCCATTTTGTCAAGGGGAGAGCATTAACATTCAGCACACAGCACCCTTCTTTCTCTTTTTGTTGCACTTTGCTTATGTTTCGAATAGCAGAGGACTCGTCTTGTGGAAATGATGTGTGTTTTTCTGTGTGCACGCAATACTTCATTGAACACAGTTTAACATGCCTTTCACAATAGCTAAATTATGTTGTTGTTCATGAATGACAGATCCAAGTGGAACTCTGAAGTCTAAATGAAACTGTTTTCTTAAGTGTTATTTTAAAGGTTATAGTTTTAAATTAGGAGGTTGAATTATTACGGGGTGAACAAGAATATACTTGAAATGACGTACAGAAATGTTGTGGAGAGTATTTAGATTTTTAATATGACTTCTGTGGTATGGTAATCTAACCTGAGTGTTGTTCAGGATTGTAAATGAAGAAAGTTCCTTTACACCGAGTTCATATCACTTTCATTGGGTAGACGATTTAGGCAACCATGAACATTTTTTTCCAATTATCATTTATTTTTATTGCTGTCAGATTTTTAAAATGGAAACCATTGGTTTTTGATCTTTATTTATTTACTTTTATGCATGCATGCGGTATCCGTGTTGTGTATTTGTATGTGGTGATGTATTGTGAAGCCAGAGATTTTCAAGTCAAGTCAAATTTAATTCAATTCAATTCAAGTCAAATCAAGTCAAGTCAAGTCAAGTCAAGTCAAGTCAATTTAATTCAAGTCAAGTCAATTTAATTCAAGTCAAGTCAATTTAATTCAAGTCAAGTCAAGTCAAGTCAAGTCAAGTCAAGTCAAGTCAAGTCAATTTAATTCAAGTCAAGTCAATTTAATACAAGTCACGTCAAGTCAAGTCAATTTAATACAAGTCACGTCAAGTCAAGTCAAGTCAAGTCAATTTAATACAAGTCACGTCAAGTCAAGTCAATTTAATACAAGTCACGTCAAGTCAAGTCAATTTAATTCAAGTCAAGTCAAGTCAATTTAATTCAAGTCAAGTCAAGTCAAGTCAAGTCAATTTAATTCAAGTCAAGTCAATTTAATTCAAGTCAAGTCAAGTCAAGTCAAGTAAATTAAATTGAGTTGTTAATTCAACTCAATTCAATTCAATTCTGGTCGAGTCAATCTGAGTCAAAACAAGTCAATTCAAATCAATTCATCAAGTCAATTTAATTTAAGTCAAGTTACGTCATCTTGTCAATTAAATTAAATTAAAGTCAAGTCAAGTCAAGTCAAGTCAAGTCAAGTCAAGTCAAGTCAAGTCAAGTCAAGTCAAGTCAAGTCAAGTCAAGTCAAGTCAAGTCAAGTCAAGTCAAGTCAAGTCAAGTCATATGTGTTGATTTAATAAACGAATAATATATGAGGGCTTCAGGCTAACATTGGCACTGGCGCTATTAAGTTCTACTGATTTCACAGCACCATGATTGTTTATCAATGTTATATGCTTTTTATATTTTATTTCAGTAATGTTTATTTGATATACTGGGCTTACAGTTGGAGGATGCATATGCAAATGAATTCAACGAAAACAGTACTGTGTGACATTGTAACCTCATTTTTCTTACATTTGTAGATCATGATACCCATAGGTATGGAAAAAGTAGTCTACATGTATGGTCTCTTATTTATAGAACATGACTGAATCAAACATGAGTTTTTCCATGTGATAAATAAGTCATCACATGTCTTACATCCCTTAGATATTCATATTTGTGTATTCCTGGACAAAGGGTATGTTCACTGACAACATGTTTTATGTGTGTTTTACATGAGTTTCCCATGTGATTTTAACATGATGCTGAAGTGTTTTATCTGTGAATACACAATAATTAATAAGCCATAACTATAATACTGAAATTATATTAATCACTCCTTTAATACATGTCCGCATTAATGAAACAACATTTCTGCCATAATACACTCTCAGAAATAAAGTCTGTCAACGTTTCTCTTATTTAAATGTGCTACTGTTTATAGTCATAATAAACATTTCTGTACCAAAAGTAAACCCAGAGGTGATTGAAATCAGTGTTTAGGTTGCAGTCCTCGATTGATTTTTCCTCAAAATCACAAGACGGCAGTGTCACAATACTTGCATAGTCATAATAGTGTACATCAGCAACATTTAATCAAGTGTTAAACTAGTTTAAATCATACAGACTTTTATGGTTTGTATAAGATAAGTCTGTGGCAAACATGAGTGCTTCTCACTGGATTAATAATGTTTGCATGATCAAGATCTATCAGTACATAAATTTATCCACTCAAAGCTCTCGCTGTGCAATAAAATGAGCGGTGATCAAGATCGCGCAGTAAGTAAATGCATTTGCTTTAATCTCATGCTATGCTGTTTGATAATAGTGGTGTGATTGAGATCAGCCAGAAAGCAAATGCTGTTTTTTGATAAACAGACCATGCACTCTGCATTTTAAAATGAATTTCACATTACATTTTCTTTCATATGCAACTCTAAACCGCCTCTAACAAAATTAAGTTGCACCAACAAGAAATAAAACACATTACAAAATGCCACATAGTATGTAGTGTGGAGCTCTATGTATGTATGACCTATTACCGACTCTAACATACAAATGTGTATGTGTAATAAGAGATAACAAAGAGGACCTTAAAGCAGCAACTAACTCTTGTCTCTCTCACTTGCTTACAGTCTTCCCAACCGCCAGTAACCTGTAACATTGTATTTAATGCTTAAAATGCAAAATCCAATTAGATCCACATTATTTGGTAAACAAAGCAAGTCTCTTATATAATATCTCTACTAAAAGACAGAAAATATTACTGTATAAACTGCATTGTACATAAATCAGATGAACATTTTCATATATAGTCAATAATATCACTGTGATTAATTAAAAAACTGAATAAATATAGATTTACACACATTTACACAAGCAAATAAACAGAATTACTGATGGGTTAAAATTCTGCGCGTGCAGATTTCCTCTGGGCCTAGTCATAATCCACAAACCTAGAGCTGCAAGTCCACTTCAAGACAG
Source organism: Danio aesculapii (assembly GCF_903798145.1). NCBI lineage: Eukaryota > Metazoa > Chordata > Actinopteri > Cypriniformes > Danionidae > Danio > Danio aesculapii. The sequence goes on from NC_079448.1 coordinate 3,012,031, forward strand.
CACATCTCTGCATTACAAAAGCAAACCTGAATGCAAATCAATTTCTGTATTTATTTTTCTCTTGCCCTATATACTCCCATATATATGCACATCAGTGTGTGCTAAGCATTTATTTAATGCAAATGCTTTGTGTTGTCAAAAGAGGGGATTTTCAGCATTTACATAATGCAAATCTTAGCGAATGAGTATGTATGTGTGTGAGAGACTCACCCGCTGGGCCCAGGCCTCTGATTCTGGGTGAAACGCCAGTCTGCGCTGGGTGGTTTTTGCTGTAACGAGACAAAAGGAAAAGCATGAGTAATGACACACAACAAGAAAAATAGTCTATTTGTGTGACCTCGCTGTTGCCATGGCGACAGAGCAATGATGTAAGCATGTCCGTCGAAGTGACCTTGAGCGTAGCATGTGACCAAACCACAAGAAGGAGAGACTTGCTGACTTTGTCATACTCATGTTTCATTTGGCACCATGTAATAAAGCCAAAATTAACGTCAAACGCAGCGCTGACAAGTGACTTATATAGAGATTTCATTTGAAATGGATGGATGCTCAATAAGGTACAGTTATTCAGTACGCACACACACACACACACAGATTCACACATAGAGCAATTAAAAATGATAGTGTGTCTGAAACACGGCTGGGATGAGCAGCAATTCAAGCGTGTTAGTCTGAACACACACACACACACACACACACACACACACACACACACACACACACACACACACACACACACACACACACACACACACACACACACACACACACACACACACACACACACACACACACACACACACACACACACACACACACACACACACACACGACTGTTCCAGTGAGCAAGAAACAAGCTGCATGACTAATTGGGCCAAAGACAGAAAGACCATTGTGATTCTCTCCTCAGAACAGCAAACACTTGCAGAACGTTATCTCTTTTAAAATGTCATAAACCTCAAAATATCGAACACATAATAAAAGTGGGAAAACTACGGTGGCCGAGAGAGCTTAATGCGCTGCAGTTTAATAAAGCACATGCAATTACACAAAACACCAGCGAATAAAGAAACGATCTTCATCAATTTGACAGCACACGTGTTGCAAATTGATCACAACACAAACAACTGAAGAAACGTAATGCAAATTGGTCACAACACATTGCACGTAACACAATGGAAATGTGGCGCTCGCCTCATTATATAGTATACTTATATTTATATATTGTATATTTATATAGTATATTGCTGTTTATATACTGATATATTGTATATTTATATGGTATATTGCTGTTTATATACTGATATATTGTATATTTATATGGTATATTGCTGTTTATATACTGATATATTGTATATTTATATGGTATATTGCTGTTTATATACTGATATATTGTATATTTATATGGTATATTGCTGTTTATATACTGATATATTGTATATTTATATGGTATATTGCTGTTTATATACTGATATATTGTATATTTATATGGTATATTGCTGTTTATATACTGATATATTGTATATTTATATGGTATATTGCTGTTTATATACTGATATATTGTATATTTATATGGTATAATGCTGTTTATATACTGATATATTGTATATTTATATGGTATATTGCTGTTTATATACTGATATATTGTATATTTATATGGTATATTGCTGTTTATATACTGATATATTGTATATTTATATGGTATATTGCTGTTTATATACTGATATATTGTATATTTATATGGTATATTGCTGTTTATATACTGATATATTGTATATTTATATGGTATATTGCTGTTTATATACTGATATATTGTATATTTATATGGTATATTGCTGTTTATATACTGATATATTGTATATTTATATGGTATATTGCTGTTTATATACTGATATATTGTATATTTATATGGTATATTGCTGTTTATATACTGATATATTGTATATTTATATGGTATAATGCTGTTTATATACTGATATATTGTATATTTATATGGTATATTGCTGTTTATATACTGATATATTGTATATTTATATGGTATATTGCTGTTTATATACTGATATATTGTATATTTATATGGTATATTGCTGTTTATATACTGATATATTGTATATTTATATGGTATATTGCTGTTTATATACTGATATATTGTATATTTATATGGTATATTGCTGTTTATATACTGATATATTGTATATTTATATGGTATATTGCTGTTTATATACTGATATATTGTATATTTATATAGTATATTGCTGTTTATATATTAAAATATTGTATATTTATATAGTATATTACTATTTATATATCAAATGCATATGAAATATAAAATTTAGTTGTAGCTAAAAAAATATTAAGTTACGGCAGTTGAATAAAATAGTAATCCTTTATGAAGCAACAGCATTGTACATGTGATTGCATTATACTTAACACTTTAGAAATGTTACCTTTACATAAAATAAGCGAAATGTACTGAAATTACTAAAATAAAACATTTCATAATAAAATGACCAGCACAAAATTACATAAACAAACAAATTAATTTCAGAGTATATAAAAATAAATGAATATTTTACACAACAGTTGCTAACATATGAAAGAAGGTCACTGGTTCGAGCCTCGGCTGGGTCAGTTGGCGTTTTTGTGTGGAGTTTGCCGGTTTCTTCCACAGTCCAATGACATGCGGTACAGGTGAATTGGGTAGGCTAAATTGTCCGTAGTGTGTAAGAGTGAATGAGTGTGTGTGAATGTTTCCCAAAGATGGGTTGTGGCTGGAACCCTTCTGCTGCATAAAAACATACTGGATAAGTTGGTGGTTCATTCCGCTGTGGCAACCCCGAATTAATAAAAGGACTAAACCGAAAAGAAAATGAATGAATGAATTAATGACAATGGAAATGTTTCAAGGGGACCCAAAAACATGACGGACCCTGCTGAGATATGGATGTGTTATCATGCCGTGACTGTTGCTCAGTGAAGTGATTGGTAGTCTTTGAAAGGCGAGTTGTTTTTCATTTATTTTAATATTCTGATTACACCACATACTCAACCCATAATAACACATCCATTTCTCAACATAGTCTGCCGTGATTTTGGGTCCCCTAGAAACATTTCCATTGTGTTACGTGCATATTTTCAACTGCTGTGACCAATTTGCAGCACATTTCTTCAGTTGTTTGTGTTGTGATCAATTTGCAACACGTGTGCTGTCAAATTAATGAAGATCGTTTCTTAATTTGCTGGTGTTTTGTGTAATTGCATGTGCTTTCTTAAATTGCAGCACGTTAAGCTCTCTCGGCCACCGTAGAAAACACCTTGACAGAACATCAACTTTCAGAATTTAAATCTGCATTCAGTCTTTATGCTGGAGAACTGACAAATTAAAACACACACACAAGAGAAAGACAAAGAGACTAAACACTAAAGAGTTGTTACGCTCTTAAAAAAAATTCAGCACAAATTGTAATTACAGCCTATTTTTGTTGATTGATGCTTCATATTTCATTAAGAAAGCAATGGATCAATTCCTATCCATATAAAGTAACAAACAGTATCAGTGGCGCACATGTACAGACACACAGGAAACATTTGCATCAAAAGCAACTCCCACTAAAGCCGGATGAACAACAGCTGAGCAAACCCATGAACACACGATTATAAATCTACTGACTGATCTAAACTTTAAAGCCGTTTGAGAAAATGTTCAGCATTTGAACATCCCAAAATTATATTTTTATATCAAACACACAGAAACCTGTGGTCTCATTTATTAAAGATGTTGTGCTTAAAAATGTCTGAATTTGATCTAATATCAGTTTGCAAAAGTGCATAATTGAGATTTACAGAAAAAACAACGCCTCTCTTCAAGATGTTCATTCATTCATTTTCCTTTGGATTAGTCCCTTATTTATCAGTGGAATGAACCACCAACTATTTCAGCATATGTTTTACACAGCGGATACCCTTCCAGCTGCAATCCAGTACTGAGAAACACCCATACACACTCATTCATACACACACTCATACACTATGGCTAATTTAGTTCATCAATTCCCCTATAGCGCATGTGTTTAGACTGTGGGGGAAACCGGAGCACCCGGAGGAAACCCACGCCAACACGGGGAGAACATGCAAACTTCACACAGAAATGCCAACTGGCCCAGCCGAGGCTCGAACCAATGTAACTACACGTTCGGCTTGGTATCGCTGACGAGTGTGGGCGGGACCGAGAGCCGCGCGAGCCCGCTGGAGTGATTGTTTACAAGTGTGGAGTCCCGGGAACGAGCTCCGGATGAAAAGTTTTGTTTTGTGTTTACCTCATGACTAAAGTTGTTGCACGTCCGCCGGTTCCTGCCTCAAAATGAGCGAGTTTGAGCCACTTGTACATTAAGGAAGCGTTCAGAACAAACAAAACACCAGCGAAGTAACTCGACACAGAGGAACATAAACACATCACTGCCAGCTAGCGTTTCGGAAGTGTTATTGCAGAGGAACACAGACAGCGCGCAGAAGTATAAATGCAAGGCTACGCACATTGCATTCACTGTTTGTCACGCCGATCTCTCCACAGAAGTATAAACCAGGCTTTAAGCTATTAAAAGTCAGTTTAATCTCCTGTTAATAAAAAAAATCTAACTTCACTTCCCAATTAATCTCTCACACTGCATCTTTGCTGTTTACAATGAATTCGATGCACAAACGATGCTTTTATTAAACGTTCAAGTAGCTGCAGTACTACTACTTTCATTCATTTTCCTTCAGTCCCATTTTTCATCAGGGTCGACACAGCGGAATGAACCGCCAACTATTTCAGCATATGTTTTACACAGCAGATGCCCTTCCAGCTGCAACCCAGAACTGGGAAACACCCACACACACACACACACTCATACACTACTGCCAATTTAGTTTATTCGATTCACCTATAGCATGTGTGTTTGGACTGTGGGGGAAACCGGAACACCCGGAGGAAACCCACACCAACATGGGGGGAACATGCAAACTCCGCACAGAAACGCCAACTGGCACAGCCGGGACTCAAACCAGCGACATTCTTGCTGTGAGGCCACAGTGATAACCAATGAGCCACCGTGTCACCCTACTACTACTTTACCTCAATAAAAATTGTGTACTCCTGCTCAGAGATTGACGTGACGTTGAGCAACTATTTTTATTAGTCATTCGACATTGACCGTGGATTTAAGCATACACACTCATCCTAAGATCAATTCTGAGCACACACACTTTATAAATGAGCCCCCTGATCTGAGAAATTGTAAATAAAAAAGATATTTCAGTTTAATTTTGAGAATGAGCTCGCAACGGCAAGCAAACAGATAAAACCTGGACCTCACCAACAGAGCACATCTGACCCGAACGCAAACAAACCTCACTCTGTACACAGAACACTATAAACTAAACCACACCAGATTAATCAGAACAATGACAGAGATCACGGCATTACTCATATCCAGGGTCAGAGCCTTCGAGATCCCTGCATATCCTCCTGTGTACAAAACACTCATTCATCCATCAAGGACAGAGAGAGTTCAGAGCGAGTGAGCGTGAAGGTTATATCCGCCTGCAGGACTGTCAGAAAATAAAACTAAATCCTCCATAATGAGGCGTCTCTTCTGCACTTAAGTGTATACTGTATATCGCCTACTGTCTTTAAAAATAAGAGCTGAAACCGGAAGCAGTGTGACACAATTTATAACAGTGTTATATGTTGCCATAACTGTGCTCCATTTATAATTCAGGATTCTTTGTTTATACTCTGAATGGAAAAGCGAACCACACTGAGGTTATACAAGTTGACCTTTACCTCAAGGTCACAGCGTGTGCCCTCTGATCATCCTATTTACTTTCTGAACACTTGTGTAAATAACATACAATAGGTGTGGTGTCACACTCCCAAACACACACACACACAGGTCCAAAAAAAACGCCTTAAGGGCTGTGTGACATCTGTAAACACGCACTAATGCTCTGCACACTTGATGAAGCAGGATGAAGAACACTATTGTGAACACACACCACCTCTTGCAACACTAAATCAGCCATGCTAAACACACATCAAAAACTAGAATAAAAGGACAGACTCTGAATTCTGATTGGTTAAGGCTCATTCAAATGCACTAATATCTTATTGAACGCTTTACTTGAAGGGGTGTTGGTAAGACTTTATAATCATGACAATATAAATATTACTCAGGGTAACGCTTTAACTGAAGTAGATGTTTATGAGACTCGTGAAACCTTTAAAATCATGACTGATTATATGAACTGTATTTAATGCATGCTTATGACCAGTGTTGGGGAAAGTTACTTTTGAAAGTAGTGCATTACAATATTGAGTTACTCCCCAAAAAAAGTAACTAGTTGCTTTACTTAGTTACTTTTATAGTAAGTAATTCATTATGTTACTTTTGAGTTACTTTTTATTACCTGGCTGAGGCTTGATCTCTTTCTGAACTTGTTTTTTTTTCCTTCTTTTTTTAAATAGATGAGCTCTGCAATCAACAACGCACTTTATATAACCCACACCTACCTTTACCTTTAAAAAAAAACAACACATCAAAAAAATTTTTGTGATAATTTATCTGAGATCTTCCCTCAGCTCTATTTCTGTCATATATATGGATTATTTAACGTTTAAAGCCATGTGTTTGCTACTTTTGTGCTGTTTGTTTTAAGTGAAATCACTGTCCATTGAGACTATAATCCCCTTTTCCTTTTCTACGATGCGTTCACGATAGGGAACATGCTAATTCATGCTAACAACATGCTAATTCATGCTAGAATCATGCTAGTAACATGCTAATTCATGCTAGAATCATGCTATTAACATGCTAATTCATGCTATAATCATGCTAGAAACATGGTAGTAACATGCTAATTCATGCTAGAATCATGCTAGTTACATGCTAATTCCTGGTAGAATCATGCTAGTAACATGCTAATTCATGCTATAATCATGCCAGTAACATGTTAATTCATGCTAGAATCATGCTAGTAACATGCTAATTCATGCTAGAATCATGCTAACAACATGATAATTCAAGCTAGAAACATGCTAGTAACATGCTAATTCATGCTAGAACCATGCTAGTAACATGCTAATTCATGCTAGAACCATGCTAGTAACATGCTAATTCATGCTAGAAACATGCTAGTAACATGCTAATTCATGCTAGAAACATGCTAGTAACATGCTAATTCATGCTAGAATCATGCTAATAACATGATAATTCATGCTAGAAATATGCTAGTAACATGATAATTCATGCTAGAAACATGCTAACAACATGCTAATTCTTGCTAGAATCATGCTAGTAACATGCTAATTCATGCTAGAAACATGCTAATTCATGCTAGAACCATGCTAGTAACAAGGTAATTCATGCTAGAATCATGCTAGTAACATGCTAATTCATGCTAGAATCATGCTAATTTATGTTAGCAACTGCCTAGCAACCACTCATAATACTTTAGCAACTGCCTAGCAACAACCTAGCAACGCCTTAGCAACCACTCAGAACACCCTAGCAACCACCTAGCAACACCTTAACAATGACCTAGAATACCATAGCAACCGCCTAGCAACAACTTAGCAACCCCCTAGCAACCACTCAGAACACCCTAGCAACCACCTAGCAACACCTTAGCAACCACCTTGCAACCACCTTGCAACACCTTAGCAACAACCTAGCAACACCTTAGCAACCGCCTAGCAACACCTTAGCAATCACTTAGAACAACCTAGCAACTGCCTACCAAGAAACATGCCAATCTATACTAGAAACATGCTAACATGTATGTACTTATCTATGCCGACTGTTTTAAACTTCATAAAAACTGCTTCAGTTATTTACACTTTAAAACGACTTCAAACTTTTAGACTCGGCTTTTCAAGCCACCATAAAGTTTGTCCTCAAACTTTAATATCTAGTTGACTCTGTGATTCCTTGTGACTAATTTTACTTCAGCAATTTATTTTTAAAAGTGAATTAATTAAACTAAAAAGTAACTCAAGTTACATTTTCGAAAAAGTAACTCAAATATTATTACTTATTTTTTTAAATTACTGCATTACTTTACTCGTTACTTAGAAAAGTAATCTTATTATTTAACTCGCGTTACTCGTCATGCGTTACCCCCAACACTGCTTATGACAGATGTCATTAAGTGTTATTCACTCAGTTTTGTCATTTTATATGCAAAGATGAGACTGTTTAAGATGTCTTTATGACAACTCGATATTACCAAGACATCCAATGTGTCATAAATCCGTCATAAACATGATTATCATTATAACTGTCATAATGACAACAGTGGAACAAAGTGAATTTGTTATTAAAGTTTCTCATTAAATGCTTTGCCAAATAATTTATTAACAGCATGACTAATTTTTAATGACATTTTGATGACAAATTTAATTTGTACCACTGTAGCTGAGGATAGTTTACTAATGCTGCTCAAAATGTGTCATTAACACACTGAGAAATATATATATTTTGTACGGACAACAAGGTTTAAGCCGGTGTCTCTCTAGATTTTCACAGCAGCTGCGGTGAAATGATTATTTGTTTTGGATTCATTTTGATTTCTTTAATTATTGTGGATTTTTTACATTTTAAAAAAAATCAAGACGTCACTAAAATAAATAAATAAATAAATAAATAAATAAATAAATAAATAAATAAATAAATAAATAAATAAATAACATGGAATAAACTATGTAGCTTACAGAACGCGAGTAAAGCACTCTCAGCTTTAGGCTATTAAACGATCTGTTTAACTCCAGTTAATGAAACAAAATCTGGGTAACACTGTACGATAAGATTGCATTAGTTAACGTCAGCTTATTCATTCACTAACATGAACAAACAATGAACAAAAAAAACTTTATTAAAGTATTTGTTCATGTAGGTTAATGTTAGTTAATAAAAATACAGTTGTTTATTGTTAGTTCATGCTAACTCACGGTGCATTATCTAATGTTAATAAGCATGAACTTAGATGTTTATAATGCATTAGTAAATGTTGAACTATTATTAGGCTGTACAAGTATTGTTCATAATTAGTTTAAGTTGGTTAATACATTAACTAATGAAACCTTATTGTAAAGTGTGACTGAAATCTGACTACACTGCACAATTAATCTCTCACACTGCAGCTATTTACGATAAATTCGGCACACAAACACTGCAAACACTGTCAAGAAAATATTAATGACACTAAAATTAATAACAGAATTATAATAGCCTCATGGTGATCATGTTTATGACAGATTTATGACAAGTTGTTTTGATAACGTTAAGTTGCCATGACAAGGACAGATTATGATGTATTCATGTCATAAAGACATCTCAAACAATGTCACCTTTGCATATAAAATGACATAACTGAGCTAAACGGTATTTAATTACAGTTGCCATATGCACATACTAAAAATACTCATTTAATCATTGATGATTATAAAGGATTCGGGCTCATTCACACCGAATACATCTTTGCTTCTAAAAATGTGAGGCATGGCGTTCAGGAATGGGTGACACCATATAATGATCGATATTACATGACATGATATTACAAACATGACCTAATAACTGAATTAGATTAAGAATACAATGTTAAGCACTCCAATTTCAATCATATAACTCAGGGTATCTGCACAAAGCCAGAATAAGTGCCTCCTCCTCCATGATATAATGGTAAATAAAACAGTTGTCATGCCAACTTTCTACTATAAACAGGAACTCGCAAAAAGAGCCCCACCTCCGACCACTTCTGATTGGTCGACTGCTTTTGGAACTGACAGTAATGAGCTGTGATGCATGTGAAAGTTGAAGATCTTTGAACTTGACATGGCGTCTAAAATAATGTGATGCTCACATGTGCATCGCTTAAAAACAACAACAACAACAACAACAACAACAACAACAACAACAACGGAAAAGTAGTGCATTGGAGAGGAAAAACACAGTCTGTGTGAACGCCCCCCTTATAAACACCTACTTCAATCAAAGCGTTATCCTAAATTATATTAGTTAACATGTAAGAAGCCTGATTTTCCTATCATAACTATAATTCACAACCCTTTGGCCTTAATCTGTAGATTTACATCTGGCAACAACATCTGGATCAGTATATCAACTCTGAACGATTCAGTGAATGAACGTCTAGATTTATACATCATAAGACATCCTTCCTCAAAGTCCACATGGAAAACATCTGCATGTGACGTATGTATCCTGACCACACAATAGAGAAACACTGAACAGGAAGGTATACCTGATTCCTTAAAGATGTATGTTTTCTTTGTATAACTCATAAACAGTGAGAGGCAAACGTGTCGTTCTCTGTATAAACTGTACACACATTATTACTAAAAACAAAAGGGTACATGATAACTAGAGATAATGAGTTTATGTCGACTCCTTTGTCTCGATCTATAGGAAGCCCCACACACAACAGCAATGCGATTGTAACATTTACACAAGTATGGGTCAGGCTAAACAGAATAAAAGTAGGCCACTACAAGAGCTACAGGGAAAAGCGATCAAAAGGAAATGGGTTAATCTGAAAGCATGAAAATAATCTGGCAGAAAATCATGAAGTGTGTTTACGGTCATAACATGACTGCAGAAGATCAACAAATCCAGAAAGTAACAAATCTCCAGGCGAAGTACGAAGATAAAGTGTTCTGGTCAATAGTTTAAAGACTATAAAAGAGGCCCATAAAAGTGGCACATATTAAATTGTGGCCTTAACATAAATAATGATGAATAAAAAGACGGATTTAACATAAATATGTCCAGTTAGATTCAGAATAAAGGCAGTAAAGCATAGATTTTAGACTAAAGTATCTGTAACTTGTTTTTGGATCATTTACTTTAGCGTTTCTAAACATAAGTATTTTTAAAACAATGATTCTAATAGAATTATACACCAATATTTTACATTTCAAATGAATAAAATATGATTAAATGCAGTACAACAAAGAGGACTTGAAGTAGACTGCTTAATTATCAAGTAAATGCAAACGCTTTAGTGCTGAAAGTTTACTTAAAGAGATAGTTCCCCCCCAAAAATGCAATTCTGCCATATTTTTACTCACCTATTTGAGTTTTTACTTTTGTTAAACACAAAAGAAGATACTTTGAAAAATGCTGCTAGACGGCACCCATTGACTTCTATTGCAATCTATTTTCCTACTATGGATATCAGTGGGTACCAGCAACCACCATTCTTCAATATATATATATATATATATATATATATATATATATATATATATATATATATATATAGTGTTCAACAGAAGAAAGTCATTAAGGTTTAAAACCGCATTATCTTAGGTACTTTCCATTTTTTGGGTGAACTATCCCTTTAAAGCACAATATGATAATGAAATATTAACTACGCTTATATCTCGCCAACCAGTGGTGTAGTCCTAAAAAAATAGGTGGTGTACTATTATCCACCCAATCCAAATTTTAAAAGTAGGCAAAGAAACGACGAAAATCAATGTATCTTTGATTCATTTGATATATATATATATATATACACACACACTGCACAGCTGTGGTTTGCTGACTAACTAAAAAATGAGTTTAGGAGCAGGATTCTGCCGCCGTTTTTATATCAAATTTAAAGGGGATTGAGGTGGTCATTTAGTAGTGTACAGGTAATCGCAAAAGTGTTAGGGGGGCTGAATGGAAATATAGGAGGGCTAAAGCAACGGCAATGCTGTTTTACAATTTTACTTGAACGTTTCAGCGAGACATCATTCAGCGGTGTTGTTGTGATCTTCGAAAAACTGAAATACTCAATGTACAAAAATTAGTGAAGTCTAATCACCAAAACAAGTGAGTATACCGAGAGTATGATCCTCAGAAGTCGTAATACCCAAACAGCTTGTGGAAAAAAGTAGGCATACTGAGTATATGTGCGTATAGCAAGGACTACACCACTGCTGCCAACCCTTTACACAACTTCTTAAGTGTTCTGATTTTGACTAAAGTAATGATGTGCAGCTTTTGTGGAGCTGCTTTGGAACGGTAATTATTGTGAAAAGCGCTATACATGTAAGCATACAGGTGAACTGAATTGAAATCAAATATTTTGGCAGATAATGTGTTATTCACTATCAAAAAAGATGTAAAGATATATGAGAAATGTGAAAAGCCTAATGAAATTGGAAAAAGATGGTAAGGAAACTATATAATGAAAACAGAAACTAAAGCACTGATGTTGTTTTGGAGGTTTACGAGGACTCTCCATAGGCGTAACGAATTTTACACTGTAAAAAGAAAACATTTATAGACTCTACCACACCCCTACACATAAACCTAACGCTCACTGCGTCAAATTCTGAATGTTAAAAGACTATTTCACATCCAAAAGTATGATTTTTAAGCATTTTAAGCGAGTACAACTACAGTCGTCAACATTTAAAGTGGTTCAAAAGCGTTTTTGTATTAATGTTCAATAGTTTTAAGGACAAATTTGACTAAATGTTGACTACTGTAGGTCATACCAATGTCATTATACAAGTTTTTTGTCCCCGTAAACCACCAAAACCAGTCCAAGATTTTCATTGTCATTTTAGGTTTAGAATTGTGCACCACACACACACATACAATCACACACACAGCCCTCTCTCTCTATCCTCAGGTCCATTAGTGATTCTTCCATCTCTTTAGAAACTCACATCATGACTGCCTGCCTCCACACACACACACAAACACACACAGAGCACGTGTCATGATAGGAGAGCCAGATGGCAGCCCAGTGACCCAAGAGACAGAATGACTCTCTAGAGACTTAGAGATGGGACATTAGGTCCAGGATGGAGAGAATGGGTAAAAAAAAAAAAAAAGAGGAAAGTCTCATTTTCTCAGGCTCATCCCTCTACAGACATAAACACAGGAGATTACGCTGGAATTCAGTTTCAATAAACAGCGATCTCATATAACACTCTTCTTCACCACAACACAAAAACACAAGAATGGTAACCTGCCAATTCCTATTAAAGAGAAATTAGTAACACTTTACAATATTAAAGTGTTTCATTTGTTAACCTCGGTAAACAATGTACTTTAACACTGACTAACAGTAAACAATGGTTCTGTAGCATTTATTAAAGGGACAGTTCACCCAAAAATGAACATTCTGTCAGGATTTATTAATCCTCCACTTGTTCCAAACCAGTTTGAGTTTCTTCTGTTGAATACAAAAGAAGATACTTTGAAAAATGTTTGGAAAATGTGGATGTCGATGGCTGATTTTTCTCAACATTCTTCAAAGTATCTTGTTTTGTGTTCAACAGCAGAAGAGAAAAAATCATTGAAGTTTAAGAACCGCTTGAGTGTGAGTAAATGGTGAGAAAATGTTCACTTTCAGGTAAAATGCATTCAATAAGTGATGTTTGTTCAAACTACTTATTTAAAATAAGCAGAAAACACACATCTTGAGGCATTTTTGGGGACAACTTAAATGTTTTATGTTCAATAAACTTAAATTTGTGAAATCTAATAAGCTAACTTGGGTATATATTCATAAATAGTTTTCGCAGGGATGAAATAATAATAATAATAATAACAACAACAACAACAACAACAACAACAACAACAACAACAACAACAACAACAACAACAACAACAACAATAAGAAGAAGAATAACAAGAATAATAATAATAATAGTATTAATAATAATAATAATAATAATAATAATAATAATCATATTAATAATAATAATAATAATAACAATAACAACAATAATAATAATAATGATAATAATAATATTAATAATAATAATAATAATAATAATAATAATAATATTATTATTATTATTATTATTATTATTATTATTATTATTATTAATAATAATAATAATAACAATAATAATAATAATAATGATAATATTAATAATAATAATAATAATAATAATAATAATAATAATAATAATAATATTAATAATAATAATAATAACAACATTTATTTCTTTAAGAAATCATTTGTTTCTAAGCAACAACAAACTATAATATAAAAGCTATAATATAAAGCTTCTTAGGATGTTAAGAACATTCATTAATCTCAATGTTATGCTATTCTCAACATTTGCTAACACATTTCCAAGATTCAGTGTTGTATATGTTAATATTAAAGCACCAATATGATATTTTTAATAAAATCTATATTGACTTTAGTTTAAATATACTAGCTCAGTGCATGCTATCAAATGAGACTGGATTATAAAGTGTTACCGACAGCTCTAAATCACAGTTGCCATGAAGATTTATCATGAACACCCAGATGTGACACACAAATTAGGTCACATGACTCAGACGTGTGGAATCAATAACATTAGCTGAGCACAACAGGAAGTCGGGGGTCAACGCATGACCTGTGGAATCCTGTTATTCCGCCTCTTTCTTCCACTACCTACATCCTTTTTCTTTCCTTCATCTATAGCACATTCCCGCCTTTTCCTTCCCCTGACCAAAACCTGCTGGTCTGTTCCTCTTCCTGTCCATCTGCTGTCTTCTCCTTCAGTCTTGCTTTAGAGATTCAGTCCTATTCTTTCTTAAAGTCCGCTACACAATCTGTCCATCTTAAATCAACGGGTCGCCGACAGCAGCGGGAAAACAAGAGTGTAAAATATGCTGCGTTCCACACAATTCCTTCATATTGTTCCTACAAAAATATATTAAGTTTTCTTAATGGTTTTCACAAATTTAAGTGGATTGAACATAAAACAATTAAGGGTGCGGTCACACCTATTAGATCAATTGTTTTGTTCCGGACCAGGGATTAAAACTGTTGCTCGTTGGTTGCTTTTTCTTGATTGGTTCGCTTTCACACAGCAACGTTTGTAAACAGACCAAAATAGTTACAAACAAGTCGAGTAAAAGCTCCTCACATTGGTCAGAGTTTAGCTCATTTTTCGGGATTGGTGTACTTTAATTTTGAAGGGTGACTTCCACAGTTATCACCATCAGGGCTTGACATTAACTTTTTTGAACACTAGCCACTGAGGCTAGCAGTTTTTCAACATTACTAGCCACTTGCCATTTTCACTAGCCACAATTTTGTTGTTGGGAAAATATATTTTATATGCATAAATATGACTTCGGCATGCTAAAATTACTTTAGATTTTGTGTTATGTTCACATGCCTCATTCATTTCACTTTTTTTGTGTATGACCGTGCTCAGTGAGCATCAACAAATGGGTTATGGTTTCATATCCTTGCAATGCAATTAGTTCTTATTTCACATGACTTTTCAGGACTCAACATTAAGGATTTACCTAATTTTTCTCTGGCCACACCAAAAATAAACAAATAACTGATTTTTTCTTTAACTAATTATTATTTTTTTTAAAAACAAGCTAAATATAGCTATATACATGCATTTTTATTCAACAAACAGCTAAATGTGAACGCACCCTAAGTTGTTCCCTAAAACACTTAAGAATTGTGTTGTTCTAACTAATTTTAATTAAGTAGTTAGAAAAAGCAGCAAAAGTCCAGATTGTAAAATGTAAATAATTCAAAACACACATCAGATTCAAAGTCTCCGTGTAAAATGTGAGCCTTGTCATCAAGAAACACTAATCTAAACATGTCTTTTCCTCTCCGACAGACATGTTTCCACTTCTAAAATCCCTAAATTCATGTTATCACAGTACTCTCTAAGCCTCTTTCCTCACTGTGTCTTAATTTTCTCCTCCCTTCTTGTCTGACAGCATCCAAGACTTTTGGTAAATGCTTTTTTACTGTTGTTCTTAATATATCTGCGCTCTCTTTTCTTCCCACTTCACATCTTTTCCTCTGTTCTTTCTCCCTCTTCCTGTTTAGTCACAGGACTCGCACCCTGCCAGCCTGTTGCAGCTTTTTTTGGCAACATAAAACTGCACTATGACGTACACTTGAAGCATTTTTAACAAATTATCCAGCTGCTTTGAATGAAACTAAAGTGTGCTCATAAAACACTAGAGAACGTAGGAAAAACAAAAGATGTCCTGAGGTTGAAATATTACCTTCAAATTCTTAACCCGTCAGAATTTCTGGATCAATGCTTTTCAGAAAGAAGACTGTACAGGAATTGTTCACCCAAAAATGATAACTGATTCACTACTTATACTCACGCAGTGGTTTTTACATCTTTATGAGCTTCTTTCTTCTGCTGAACACAAAGGAAGATATTCTGAAGAAAGCTGAAAACCTTGCATAGTGAGAAACGCTTTTACTATAGAAGTCAATGGTTACAGGTTTTCAGCATTCTTCAAAATATCTGCGTCTTTGTATGAAAAAAAATAGAAACTCATAAAGGTTTGGAACAAATGAAGCACCTAATGTAAATGTTGACAGAATATTTCGTTTTTGGGTGAACTATCCATTTAATGCTCATCAAGGCTGCGCTTGATTGATTTAAAAAGCAGATAAAGAGTAATGCTGCGCTGCTTGAAAAATATTTTCCATTTAAATATATTTTTAAAAATTAATTTATTCCTGTAATGTAAAAGCTGTATTGCAAAGTCACACAATCCAATAAAAATCAATCTAATAAGCTCATTCTGTACTACGGAGACTTTTCCACCATTAATTACATATACAGTTGCCATCAGAATTATTAGCCCCCCTTTGAATTTTTATTTTCACAGTATGTCTGATAATATTTTTTCTTCTGGAGAAAGTCTTATTTGTTTTATTTCGGCTAGAATAAAAGCAGTTTTTAATTTTTTAAAATCCATTTTAAGGTCAAAATGATTAGCCCCTTTAAGCTAGATATTTTTCGATAGTCTACAGAACAAACCATCATTATACAGAACATACTTAACTACCCTAACCTGTCTAGTTAACCTAATTAACCTAGTTAAGCCTTTAAATGTCACTTTGTGCTTTATAGCAATAGAATATGAAGAATATCTAGTCAAATATTATTTACTGTCATCACGACAAAGATAAAATAAATCAGTTATTAGAGATGAGTTATTAAAACTATTATGTATAGAAATGTGTTGAAAAAATCTGCTCTCTGTTAAACAGAAATTGGGGAAAAAATAAACAGGGGGGCTAATAATTCAGATTGCAACTGTATATATATGTATATATATGTATATATATATATGTATATATATATATATATATATATATATATATATATATAGATATACATATATATATATATAGATATACATATATAGATATACATATTTATATATGTATATATATATATATATATATATATATATATATATATATATATATCTTTATATATATATATATATATATATATATATATATATATATATATATATATATATATATTATATATATCTATTATATATCTATATATATATCTATATATATATGTTGCATTATTTGTTATTGTGCAAATCTGTGTACACTCTCATTCAAGAGGTTGGTCTAGGTAACCACCACCATTGGATCAAAAGTGAACAAGTGAAAACAAATGCTCTTATTTAGACCTTTCTATTTATGAGGACTGTCATGACAACTGTCATGGTTCACACAGATATTTTAAGCTTGACTGCTTTTAAACTGATAATTAATAATCAACATTTCTAGAGCAGAAAATTGTCCTATTTGAATATTGTCTAATGTTAATGTTCTATTATTCATTCATTTTCTTTTCGGCTTAGTCCCTTTATTTATCAGGGGTCGCCACAGCAGAATGAATTTATCCAGCATGTGTTTTACACAGCGGATGCCCTTCCAGCTGCAACCCAACACTGGGAAACACCCCTACACTCTTGCATTCACACTCATAAACTATGGCCAATTTAGCTTATTCAATACCCCTATAGCACATGTGTTTGGACTGTGGGGGAAACCGGAGCAACCCACGCCAACACAGCCAAAACTCCACACAGAAATCCCAAATGCTGGCTTGAACCAGCGACCTTCTTGCTGTGAGGCGACTGTGCTACCCACTGTGCCACCTTCACGCCCCTGCTGTTATATATTTTATTTAACTGTCCTATTTTCTGAAAAACCATGTGACATTGAAGACTGTAAAAAAGATGTAGATAAATCAGCTTTTGCATCATAGGAATAAGCAACATTTTGCAATATATTCTAATCGATTTATTTTAATATTGCAATATTTCACCCTAAAATCCCTATATTTTGATTATATAACCCGCAGCCTTGGTGAGCAAATAAAAAAACCTTATCTAAAAGCAGGAGAAAATCCATTAGTGACAACAAAACATTTGATTGGCTGTGGGGATGAGTGTGCTCTCACCTCATTGGTTGAGTTCATTAAGTGCTTCCTAGTTAAAGTCATGTTTAGCGTGTTGTTATGACTCAAAATGGGAGTTTTGACAAACACAAAGTCGCTCCTGCTGGAGAGCGTCGAGTAGCAGGGCCTGTATGTCCTGGTGTGAGGCTCCTGAGGGCCTCCGACCACCTCCATATATCTGATGGGTCCATCAGTGTTAAGCTGGAGGTGAAGGTCTTTGTTGGCTCTCTGCTGGTAAGCATGGCGAGAACGAAATCCCGATCTGGAATAGCAGCATGCAGATCCGCCCTTGTGCCTGATGCACCGTACCAAGAGGATCGCCATTGTCAAGAGCGACACTAAAGTCACACACCCTAATGAGATTATGAGGTATAATGTGACGTCTGTCATTCCAGTCGCTTTGCGAGGAGTAATGCGAAAGTCTGGCGATTTGTCTGGAGTTTTCTCCTCTATGGTGACTGTAACCAAAACACTAGTGGATAAAGCTGGATCGCCATTGTCTCGCACATTCACAATAAAGGTGTAAGCTGGGTGGGTTTTACCATCTTGTTCATCGTCCATGAGTTTCTGTGCAGTTCGCAGTTCACCCGTGTGCAGTTCAATGTGAAACAGAGATGAATCGTCTCCTGGAGCAATGGTGTAGAAGAGCCATGCATTGTGGCCACTGTCCGGGTCAACAGCGACTATTTTATTCACACGATGGCCCACAGGGACGCCATGCGGGACGGTCAACTGGAGCCCCGTCTCTTCAGAGTGTGCTGGGTAAAGGATGACCGGTGGGTTATCGTTCTTGTCGACCACAAAAACGTGCACGGTGACATTCGAAGCCTGCGGCGGCACTCCAGCGTCACGCACCTGCACCTCGATCCTGAACGCATTCATTTGCTCATAATCCAGAGAGCGCATGGTGAAGATGTTTCCGTTCTCTGGGTTGATGTAGACGTATGAGGAAATGGGGCTGCCGTGGATGGTGCTGGGCAGGATTGAGTAGGACAGTCGGGCGTTGTCGCCGACATCTGGATCTGCTGCCGAAACGCTGGCTATTGGAGTACCGGGAGCGTTATTTTCAGCTACATCCACTGAGTAGGAGCTCTGCGAGAACACTGGAGCGTTATCGTTAACATCTGACAGACGGACCGCAAAACGCTTCTCAGAGGACAGCGGAGGCGAGCCGGAGTCAGTCGCCGTGACAACAACAGTGTACTCATCAATGGCTTCTCTGTCTAGACGTCCGTCGGTCACAAGCGTGTAGTGTTCTCCGAAAGCTGACTTTAGCTTAAACGGAAGTCCTTGGGATACTTTAAGTGTCACTTTCCCGTTCTCCCCTGAATCTAAGTCTTTTGCACTGATCAGTGCTATAACAGTCCCGCTGTCAGCATCCTCCCGGATGGGGCTGGTCAGAGAGGTTAATGTCACCTCCGGAGTGTTATCGTTCACATCGATTATTTCCACTTTGATGTTGCATGAGCCCTCCATTGCGGGAGAGCCTCCATCCCTGGCCTGAACCGTGATGTCATACACATTTGCTTCCTCATAGTCCACATCCCCCACAACACGGATTTCCCCCGATTTAGAATCAACGCTGAACATTTTTAATATTCTCTCTGGAGTGTACTTACTGAATAAGTAGGATATCTTCCCATTTACGCCAGAGTCCACATCGGTGGCGTTCAGTTTTGTCACGAGTGTTCCTGGAGGAGAGTTCTCCAAAAGACTAACCCTTTTCACCGGCTCATCAAACACTGGCGCGTTGTCATTCACGTCCAGAATCTTAATAAGCAGAAGGGTGGTCCCGGATTTCTCCGGCTGTCCTCCGTCCACAGCCGTGAGCAGGAGCTGAAACGCGGCCTGCGTCTCGCGATCCAGAGCCTTTTCCAAAACCAGCTCAGGAAATTTGCTGCCGTCGCTTTTGGTCTCCACGTGTAAAACAAAGTAGTCGCTCGCGGAGAGGCTGTACGTGCGCAGGGAGTTAATGCCCACATCGGGATCGCGCGCGCTCTCCAGACGGAACCGCGTTCCCGGAGCGGCCGCCTCGGATATCTCAAGTGATGAATTCACGTTTGGGAACTGCGGCGCGTTGTCGTTTACATCGTCAATCTGAATGAGAACTCTGTGAATTTCTAGAGGGTTCTGAAGAAGGATTTGAAGGTGCAAAGAGCAAGTTGTACTTAAAGCGCAAATGCGCTCCCTATCTATCGTCTCTCTAATAACCAAGACACCGTTAGAATCCACCTCGAAGTACTGCGCGTTAGACTCCGACACAACTTTTAGATTTCTTTCAGTAATCCTCATCGCGCTGAGACCCAAATCTCTCGCTATACTCCCAACGACGGAACCCGGCTTCTGTTCCTCCGGTACCGAATAACGGAGCTCACCGCTCGACAGTGAGAGATGCATGAGGGAGAGCGCGAGGCAGAGCACGGGCCACGAGCGGCTGCGCTCCATTATGCGCGGACAGGGGAGGGGAAAAGTTTCAACTTTTCCGTCTTATAGATCCCATATTCCAGTTAAAGCGGCGCTACGAGGTCGCGCGTAACGCAATCCGATTCCCGCGGAGTGAAAGAAGAAGTTTAACATAACTCATGACGGCTGTAAACCTTTCGGGAAATTACACGAGAGGAAAAACAGTCCTCCATCCAGCTCTTCTCCAAAACTCCCTGAATTAGCTGCGCCTCCGCTGCGCAACAGGGCGGAGACTGAGTCACAAAGAGGTCCGTCCTATTGCACGCACACACGCGCGCACAGAGAGAGAGAGAGAGAGAGAGAGAGAGAGAGAGAGAGAGAGAGAGAGAGAGAGAGAGAGAGAGAGAGAGAGAGAGACCCACACACTTCTCCTCGAGCATGGAGAAACTTCCACAGCTCAGGTCGACCTGTTTCCAGCGCACATGCCAGGGATCCCATGTGGTTTAAAATATTTACGAGCCCCGATAAAGAACATTAGGGACTAAAAGGAACGCTGGCAATGTGCGAACACAGCCACAGACCACAGAAAACATCGAGGACATTTACTGACAACTCAGGCAATGTGATAAACTCGCATCAGATGTTCAGTAATGATAAGCAACTGACAACAAATTCTACAAGGGCGAATTAATGCAGCCTATAGAATATAAACACAACTCTGCGTATTACACCGACACGCCACTAGACGGCGCAGTTTCAACACAAGGGATTTTCTTTCCTGCTCTTTATTTAAAAGTATTTGATTAGTACAAAAAAATCATTTCCAGACCTAAACTAGTTTATTTTTTCTGCAGATCCTTTGTGAAACTGGCTCACAAACAGTTTCAGGTCCACATTATTTAAAATTATTATTATTGCTCTTTTGTGCTCATCACAAAGATATTCACACTCAAGATTCACAAATGACTGATGAATATTATTTATTATAACATGTTTTAATTATTATTTTGGGGTAAACTATCCCTTTACGACCTCATTAAATATGAATTGATTATCTATGTGTGAAAAAAACCCCTGATAAAGTTTACTGATACTCTTCAATCAAAACAAATAATAATAACTGTGCCTTTCTCACAGATCCTCAAAGGTCCAGATGTTGTCCAGTAATCACAAATCAATCATATTGATCAAGTCTTTAATATTTCATAAGGGGAAAACAGACTAATGCTCTTTTCTGTCTAAAGGCTTGATGGTACGTGCAGATGAAATGCATGTATAAGAGTGTATCAAGTAAAAAAAGGTAGTAAACTGTATTAAAAATACAAATAAAAGATACAAACACTGTAGAGAGTTTTATTTCTAATATTATATTAATATATAAATGTTAAACAATATCATCCCAAAATATCACCACATTTTTCTGATGATTATTATTAAATCATTTTTATTCCAATTATGGTGACACTTTACACTAAGGGTGTATTAGCTAATGCAATGTTTCCCAACCCTGTTCCTGGAGGCACACCAACAGTACATATTTTGGATGTCTCCATTATCTGAACTATTAACTTCAGGTGTTGGAGTCTCTTCTGATGTTATAATAAGATGACTCAGGTGTGTTTGATTAGGGAGAAGTTGAAAATGTGGACTGTTGGTGTGCCTTCAGGAACAGGGTTGGGAAACACTGAGTTAATGCATTAGTTACGATGAAATAACAGTGATCAACACTTCTGTTAAGCTTTACTTAATCTTTGTTAATGTTAACTAAACAAATCAATGTGTTATTTAATATATTATCTAACATGAACTAATGGTGAACAATGACTTTGATTAAGCATTAAATTATCTTGGGTAATGTTAACTCTAATGCACCTCTTTACATTAATTCATATTTACTTACACAAACACTAATGCATTTGTTCACTGATTAGATAACATCACTTAATGGAAAACAAATTGATTCAGCAATACTAAAACTAAACATATAATAATGTGTTAATTAATACATTAGTTAACATATATGTTGATGCATTTGTTAACATGAACAGACATTAGTAACACAGCAGATAATGCTGAAGTACTACAATGATATGGTTCATAATTCCATTAACAAATGCATTGCTAATGATAAATCATGTTAATAAATAGTTAAAAAGCATGAATAACATGCAAGTTTAAGCTGAGGTTTCCACTTGCACTCCTAAACTGGCTTGTTATTCATGTTTGTTAACACTTTACAACCATCATTTACCTTTAAATCAATGAACCTTATTGTAAAGTCTGTTCTATAATTTCCATTTTTAAGTGATGCACTCTAATCTATGAACAAATGCATAGTGTATGTGTACGTAAACATGAACTAAAGTAAGGAAGTGAATTGGAATGAGTGTTGTTCTTGGTTAATTCCGCTTAACTAATGCATCACTAAACATTAACTAATACACCATTACTGCAAAGTGTTACCAAAATAAAAATAATTCAATATTTATATCAGAAATATTTGGTGATATTGTAGGACGATATTATTTATATAATATATAAAATTGCATATCACTGAAAAAAATTATTCAAAGATGATTCCTTGGATTTACTCAATTTTTTTACGTTAAGTGGTTGTAAACAATTTATTTGGGACGAGTTTAAACAAATAAATCAAGTTGAACATTGCTCAATTTAATTAGTTTGTTAAAATTCAACACAAATAAATTGTTTGCAAGAGTTTTGCATGCAACCCTTTTTTCAGTGTGTAAGTAAACATGAACTAAAGTCAGGAAGTGCATTGGAATGAGTAAAACAACATTAAACAAGGTTGTATAATGCTGAATAAATTATTAAAATATAATAAAATAATAAAAGTCATCGTTCTCCATTAGTTCATGTTAAATAATGTATTAATTTATTAATTAAAATTAACAAAGATTAAGTATTGCATAAAAGTAATGTGTTGTTATTGGTTAAATCAGCTTAACTAATGCATCACTAAACATTAACTAATACACCCTTACTGCAAAGTGTTACCAAAAATAATTCAATATTTATATCAGAAATATTTGGTGATATTGTAGGACGATGTTATTTAACATTTATATAATATATAATATTGCGTAAGTAAACATGAACTAAAGTAAGGAAGTGCATTGGAATGAGTAAAATAACATTAAACAAGATTGTTTAATGCTGAATAAATTATGCATAAAAGTAATGTGTTGTTCTTGGTTAATTCAGCTTAACCAATGCATCTGCATCACTAAACATTAACTAATGCACCCTTACTGCAAAGTGTTACTAAAAATAATTCAATATTTATATCAGAAATATTTGGTGATATTGTATGACGATATTATTTAACATTTATATAATATATAATATTGCATATACACTCTATACAGTGTTTTGTATATTTAAATGATTAACAATTAGTGTGATTTGAGTTTTTAATTAATACGTTTTACTATTTTTTAGTTAATGCAATCATATACATGCAGTTCTCAATCATTTCAAGTTCACATGCCATCAAGCCTTTAGACAGAATAAAAGCATTAAACGGTCTACCCCCTTATGAAATCATCATGAAAATCAATCATCTTCATGTTGAATGATGCATTAATTAACACATTCATTTGTTTAGCTGACATTAACAAAGATTAACTAACTCCTTACAGAAGCTGCTAATTCATGTTAACTAATGCATTAACCAATACACCTTCAGTGTAAAGGGTTACCACACTTACTGCTATTATTATACTGGTATTAAGTAATGTTCATTCATCTAAATATAATAATGGAAAAACACTCAAACCAATGCCAATAAATCTATCTTTTTATGTGCAGATGATAGATTTGTAGACCTCTTAGGCTTGTATTTTAAACCATTACCATGTGACCGACAGATGCCCTGTGTGTGTGTTTGTGTGTGTTATCTTTACTGCCGACCAGTGGTGACTTTCCTGAACTGCAGACCAGCGCTTCTGTGTTAAGCAGCAGAAGGGAGGGGCGAGCGGAAACACGCCGTACACGCGCATGGACATTTAATCGCACAAAAGAAACAGAAACACCGCATTGTATTAAAGGCGAAAAGAAAGAATAAGGGCTCGATGGAATATGCAATTTTATATAGAAGTATATAAACAAAGCATATTTTCGAGCTGAGAGAGAGCGCGGCTGTTCATGTTAGAGATGCAAAGGAGAGTCTGTTTCAGCACTACAATGGCGGACAGCGACACTCCGCGAAACGCTGCTTCTGCAGACAGCCGACGACACACACACACTGGCACAGACGTGTTCCTATATCTCAGTGGTGTATTATAATGCACTGACGTTTCTACTATACTCTCTCGTTTATTCTCTCATCTACCCCAACCCTACTCCTAAACCCAACCCTCAC
>NC_079448.1:3042094-3147094 GCF_903798145.1 Danio aesculapii
GTGAAGGGTTGCAGCTGGAAGAGCAACCGTTGCGTAAAACATATGCTGTATAAGTTGGTGGTTCATTCCGTTGTGGCGACCCCAGATTAATAAAGGGACTAAGCCGAAAAGAAAATGAATGAATGAATTTATCTGTTTAATAAATCTGTTTTGCTTAAATGCACCAAAATATTTGACCTACTGTATATTCACCAAGAAATGGATACAAATATTCATCTTCAAAATGGGGTGTGCTCATTTATGCTGATTATTGTATATACTCACGCCTAAATATGCATAAATGAGTACACCCCCCATTGAAAACGAACACTTATCCATTTCTCAGTGAATATAGCCAATCATTTTGGGCGCATTCAAACAAAACACTTTTATTAAACAATTAGATCCATTACTAAGATTTAGATCACCTAACATGTTTAGAAATAGAAATGCATCATATTCAAAGGAGTTATTGCAAAATAAAATACATATTTAATTTAGAGTCCATTAAAAAACTGTATAGACTGTGTTAGTCCTATCTGAAAAGGTTCATTCACTTCTTACAGATTATAAACTACAAAATTTCAGCTCAAATCTATGCATTTTTGATGTTTAAATGATTTTTCCTGTTTAATAAAATCTTATTTAATATTTCCCCTCGACATGTTAATTTTGTTGTACTAATAATTGGACTAGATGATCAAAACACACACAGAAAAATATAAAAATTACATAGGGAGACATTTCAATAGCTTATTTTTTAATGTGGCGACGCAGTGGCGCAGTAGGAAGTACTGTCGCCTCACAGCAAGAAGGTCACTGGTTCAAGCCTCGGCTGGGGTTTCTGTGTGGAGTTTGCATGTTCTCCCTTTGTTCGCGTGGGTTTCCTCCGGGTTTCCCTCACAGTCCAAAGACATGCGGTACAGGAGAATTGGGTAGGCTAAATTGACCGTAGTGTATGAGTGTGAGTGAGTGTGTGTGGATGTTTCCCAGAGATGGGTTGCAGCTGGAAAGGCATCGGCTGCGTAAAACATGTGCTGGATAAGTTGGCGGTTCATTCTGCTGTGGTGACCTCAGATTAATAAAGGGACTAAGCCGAAAAGAAAATGAATGAATGAATTTTTTAATGCTAAACATTTGTATTTGTATGTGAAACTCAACAGCAGTAAATCAAAGAAATGAAGCTAGCATGAAAGGCCACGTGGTATTAGTTTACTGCCTGTGGATGAGGTTTACTGTGTGTGTGTGTGTCTGTCCTACTGTCTCACTGGCCTCGATAAACCTAGTTTAATCCTTTCAGAGGATCAACGTGCTGCCTGATGAGAACACACAGACAGACACACAGGGTATAAACACTTAAAAACTCACACAATCTCAAACTGAATCACATGAATAGCCCCATATAGGCACTCGAAAACTGAAAAAATTAAAAAGCCTTGGTTATTATTTAAAAACAGCACCGCTTGGTCCCTTATCCAAAGACCCCCAACACATTAACTAGCACTTTTTGCTTGATTTTGGATTGAATCACATGACTGTTTCAGGTCAGTATTTCACATGTATACGAGAGCCTGTAAATCTCAAATGACTACAATGCTGTCTGAACCAATGATCAACCTGTGTTAAACAGCTCTTAGAGACACACCTGCTCACAATGCACAAGGAGAGATCTACTGCTGCATCAAAGCGAGAAGCACAGAAATGGAATGGAAATCTTACAGTATTATCATATACATTTATGTAAAGATGCTGAAGAAACAAGGAACAGGACGTGTTTCATTCTCAGGGTGCACAGAAAAGTATTAAAGTATTATTAAATGCTTATTTTTCTGTGGTTATATCAGCAAGGAAAAAATTAAAACTGCATACAGTTAAAGTCAAATTTATTAGCCCTAATGTAAAAGCTTAACAGAGTAAGGACATTTTACACAGTATTTCCTATAATATTTTATATTCAAGTCTTTTTTTGGGGTTGAATAAAAGCAGTTTTTAATGTTAACTAGTTAACATAACCCAGTTAAGTCTTCAAACTGCAATTTAGACTGAATACTCGTATCGTGAAATGTAACTAATACAAAATTATACACTGTGTTGACTAAACAATCTCTCGGTTAAACACTACTTAAGGAATGTTTGTAAAAAATATCTATTACTAAATGTTTAATAATAATTTTGAATAAATTAATAATAATTGTGTATGAATAATATAATAAAAAAATGTCTAATACAATGTATAAAATATGTTTTTTATAAAAATAAACAATAATTTTGTATAAAATAATAATAATTTTGTAAAAATACTATAATAAAATGTTGTGTGATACAATGTATAAAATAAATCATTTTTTACAAAATAACAATAATTTTGTATAAAAATATTAATTTTGTATAAAATAAACAATAATTTTGTATAAAAATATTAATTTTGTATAAAATAAATGTAAATTTTGTATAAAACAAATAATGATTTTGTATAAAATAATAATATTTTGTAAAAATACTATAATAAAATAATGTATAATACAATGTATAAAATAAATCATTTTTTACAAAATAAACAATAATTTTGTTTAAAAATATTAATTTTGTATAAAATATTAATAATTTTGTAAAAATACTATGATAAAATAATGTATAATACAATATATAAAATAAATAATTTTTTAATAAAATAAACAATAATCTTGTATGAAATATATATATTAATTTTGTATGAAATAAATAATAATTTTGTCTAATAAATATCAATTTAGTATAAAATAAACAATAATTTTGTAAAAAATATAAATTTTTGTATAAAATACATATTAATTTTGTATAAAATAAATATAATTTTGTATAATATATATATCAATTTAGTATAAAATAAACAATAATTTTGTAAAAAAATATATATAAAATTTTGTATAAAATATATATTAATTTTGTATAAAATAAATATAAATTTTGTATAAAATAAAAAACAATTGTGTGTAAAATAATAATAATTTTGCTAATAATTTTGACAACAACTGCATATTTTACATGTTAAATTAATTTACAAAGAATAGCCAAGTTTAAACAAACAAGCCTGACAGAAAATACTACAATTAAAGACACAGTACAACAAATCAGATCTTATAACCAACCTTTGCATTAATTATTATCTCACTGAATTAAAGAAAACACTAAGCACAAACATAAACATTCATTGATTCAACCTTCTTTGGCTTAGTCCCTTATTTATCAGAGGCCGCCACAGTGGAATGAACCACCATCTATTCCAGCATATGTTTTACGCAGCGGATGCCCTTCCAGCCACAACCCAGTACTAGGAAACACCCATACACACACACACTCACACACTACAGACAGTTTTGTTTACCCAATTCCCCTATAGCGCATGTGTTTGGACTGAGGGGGAAATCAGAGCACCCGGAGGAAACCCACGCCAACAAACTCCACACAGAAATGCCAATTGACCCAGCCGGGACTCGAACCAGCAACCTTTTTGCAATGAGGCAACAGTGCTAACCACTGAGCCACCGTGCCGTCAAAAACCTAAACCTATTAGACATAAAAATGGTGTCTAAAAGCCAGTGTGAAAGGTCAAGTACAATAGCAACCTCCCAATGAAAAACTGCTTTGAAGTGAGAAGCTCACTCAGCGATTTGCGACAAAACACCTCCCTAAGAGCATGTGAATTTATGATGTACATTAAAGAAAAGTCACTAATAAGTGCAGGAACTGAAGATTACAGAAACCAAGGCCAGATGTGCGACATGAGAAGGCAAGGAGGGCAACAGTTCCCACAGTTATGAATGCAAAAATGTAAACGTTCACACAGAAGGTGCATCTGAGAGACTTCACTTTTCATTTAAGTCATAAAGACAGACTTGCGACTGGGAAAATTACACTAAAGCCTTGTTGTTTTTAAGGTAGCAGCTTCCTGTAGTAGTTTCCATAAGGAAGCAGCACATCTGATGAACACATGTCCCTGTTATTTAAAGTGCTGCAGAGGACAGACGTCCCACAACTAATAATGAGTTCATTAAAGAGCAGGCGGCACTGGAAAACAAAGTAACATATATGGCTATAAAGTTCAAGCTGACATAAAATGGCTCTCAGAACCAAACATACTTGCATAATAAATGATGCATCACTTAGAAAAAGCATCTGCTGAATGAATACATGTATTTTCAGGTTAACTTTTGATGGCAATAGATTAGATTAGATTAGATTAGATTCAACTTTATTGTCATTACACATGTACAAGTACAAGGCAACGAAATGCAGTTTAGGTCTAACCAGCAGTGCAATAGCAGCAAGTGCAGGATACAGGTATAAGTTATAAAGTGCAGTTATAGAAAAACTATGGTAATATTTACAGATGGATGTACTATCAACATTATATACAGGTTGTATTAGCTATGAACAGATAGCAATAGCAGTGAAACAATAACATTTCATACACTGTAAATGAGCTGTTCTGTGTATTTTGTGATGCATGTTTTATTTTTTTTGCCCTTTTTAACTGCATTATGAGACTTTTATCTTTCTTTTAACAATTTTTAACCTTTAAAAGTTAAAAAAAGTGACTTTTATTAAGATTTTAATAGTTTGGAGCGCTATATTGTCTGGGTTTATGTTGTATATTATGCTACAAAACCTTGTAATAAACTGCCAGCACATTTTCTGTTGTTTAACAGGCTTATTTCTCTACGTATACTACTATTTTATGTTTAATAAAAGTGTCTGTAATATTATAAATGTCTTCTTTATTACTTATAATTTTAATTACTTCTTTATCTTACCCCAATCCAGCCGACTCAAATGTTATCACACGATTAAATGAGCGTTATCAATGCTTATCAGCTGATAGATATGGGCCAGTATGGGCCTTCTGCACCCAGGGGTGTAGCAACCGGGGGGGACGGGGGGATCCGTCCCCCACAATTTTAGAGACAGTCCATTTAGAAACAGGTGATTAATAATTATATGAATGTATGATCTCATATAGCCGTCCCCCCCACTTTTAAAATGTTGGCTACGCCCCTGTCTGCACCTACTGGTAGACTCAGAAGTCCGTTATCATAGATCACATTAGAAATTATTCATTAAATTTCCCATTAATTGTATTTTATTAACATCCACCCCTACCATCACAGTAATGTAAAAACATCTAGAGTCTTCTCTATTAGCATAGCTGATTAACCATGTGGATGGATGTGCAGAAGGCCCCTACCGGTCCATATCTATCAGCATATAACCACTGATAATGCCCATTCAATTGAGAGCGTTCGAATCGGGTGCCCAATCTCTGGAATTCATGAATTATAAGCAACAAAACAGTTTAAGAATTTCATTAATAAAAATTATATTAAATCAAAGCATAATCTTACAAACAGCAATCAGCATATTAGAATATTACTGAAGTAAAGAAAATGTAATAATCGCAAATATTTGACCAGTACTTTTAGCTCAAGTATAATGTTTTAAAATGCTAATTTGAGGCCAAAACAAAACTGAGGGGCAGCAATAATCTGTATTTAAGACATCTGTAAATGTACTCAACATGCTATAACAGTGCGCAAAGTTAGGAATCATGCATTTTAATGCAAATTCTATTTATTTCTATATGGTAAAACAACATCCGTAAAATAGTTTTCAAATAGGTTTCATCTATCAGTCTGTCCGTCTATCTGTCTGTGAGTAGTTCTTTTTTGATCCACCTATTTTTATATCAATTTTAGGATATACTGCATTTTAAAATGTTTTTTTTAATTTATATTTTGGAACGGACAACATGGTGGCGCAGTGGGTAGCGATGTCGCCTCGCAGCAAGAAGGTCGCTGGTTACTGTAGTTCTGCATGGTAAAAATACAGTAAAATACAGTTTTCAGTTTTTCTGTATGTGTACCATTATTGTAATTAGTTTTAGAGCAAAAAAAAAAAAACAGTTAAATGATTTTTGAGATTCATGTCTTGATTTTTCCCCAATTTTAACAGCATTATGAGACCTTGATCATTCTTACAACAACCTTTTAACCTTCAAAGTTGGAAAAAAGTGACTTTTATTACAATTTTTTTTATTTAAAATGATATAATGTCTGGGTTGGTGTTGTTAATTACGCTACAAACACCTTGTAATAAACCACCAGCACATTTTCTGTTATTTTACAGACTTATTTCTCAATATATTATTTC
Source organism: Danio aesculapii (assembly GCF_903798145.1). Lineage (NCBI taxonomy): Eukaryota > Metazoa > Chordata > Actinopteri > Cypriniformes > Danionidae > Danio > Danio aesculapii. The sequence goes on from NC_079448.1 coordinate 3,048,260, forward strand.
TCATACATTATATTATTACTTCAAACTTCTAAAATGTCAATAAAAGTCACTTTAAAGATTAAATATATAGAAAGAAATATATGTGAAAATATACATTTGAGTTTCAGATGTAAAACTAAAACATTAGATATGGCCTCTCTATATGATCCAAGAGTGGTTTTAGCCATTTTCTCACCTCTGCACTAACATCTGCTTCCTCTGTATTCCTGTTCTGCTTTGGCACTGTTCTTGTGCCACTCAAGTCAAGGTTCAAAACACTTTGACTAGAAGGCCTCAAAAACTTCAGATCACTCTTTCTGGAGTCATTAGTGCCACAAACCTCATAATTGTACACGTGCTGTAAAGTTCCTGTGCCTCCTTCCAACAACTTTTAACCTTCAAAGTTGGAAAAAAGTGCCTTTAATAATTAATTTTTTATTTAAAATGATATAATGTCTGGGTTGGTGTTGTTAATTACGCTACAAACACCTTGTAATAAACCACCAGCACATTTTCTGTTATTTTACAGACTTATTTCTCTATATATTATTTCTTATACATTATATTATTACTTCAAACTTCTAAAATGTCAATAAAAGTCACTTTGTTAAACCGCAGAGTTAAATTTTCAGCATCAAAAGTCAACAGAACAGAGAACAACATCCCATAATGCTATTCATAAATGAGTGTTTCTTTTTGTGTTTATAGATTGCTTAGCTAATTTATTGCTGTTTTTTTTTTTGCATGAAAATCTTTCTCTTGCAATGACAAAAAATCATGTCACGTGTTCCCTCTTTCCATATTCGCACTGTCTGTTAGAGTCACAGGACTGCACAGATCTGCAGCTGCTCAAAATGGCTGCCAGCATCGCATTGCAGGGGTCTTATGTACAGATACAGAGTGCACACTTCTCTATCACCATCCATTCTTCATCTGGTTTACTACATACTTAGATTTCACCTCAAATAAGCTAAACTACATGCATGTGAGTATGCATTTAGTGCTGCTGTATGACCAGGAAAATAATGTGTGTGTGGGGATCAAAATGGGTCAGTGGATGAAAAAATAGTGTGCAGCGTCCCTGTTCTCAGCTCCCAGTTCTCTCCCTCCCTCCTCCTCCTCCGCTTCACTGACATACATATCTGGTATATCTGAAAATCTGATATATGTGAGAATGCATTGAGCTGCACTAACTCATTGCTCGTCTGATGAAGCGAGGGTTCAGTTTGGATGTTGCAGAATGACGTAGTTATTTTGTTGCATTAGCCTGGATCGGCTCAACCCTCCCCCACTGCTGCAGTCTGTCTGTGAGATCAGAATGTATTTCCTGTTTTCTCCTCCTGACAACAGCTGACACTTTCTGAAGGAGGGATTGAGAGTGATCTCTCTTCTGTGTGGTTTACATGTGCTGAACTGTCATTGTCTTGTTCGATCTCTCTATAATTGGCCTACATATATACACTTATATATGCCCTACATATATACACTTATGCCTTAAATGCACACAGTGGTGAGCATAAATGAGTACACCCTCTTTTGAAAATGAATAGTTTTTATCCATTTCTAAGCGAATATAGCTAATAATAAGTGCATTTAAACAAAAATGTTTTACACAATTAAATCCACTCATAAAATTTAGATCACCTAATATGTTTGTTTAGAAATAGAAAGAAAATGCATTTAAATTAAAGGAGTTATTGAAAAAAAAATTCACAGTTTTATTATGTTTCCCTTGATTTTTTTCGGTTTATTCAAATTTTATTTAATATTTTCCCCCAACAAGTTGTTTTTTTGTTAGATTAGTTCCAGTTTTGGCTTTGGTACTGACTGGTGTATATGTTGTAAAGCATCTTACACTCTCAGAAATAAAGGGGCAAAATCTGTCGCTACGGTGGTACCTTTTCAAAAGATCCACTTTTGTACCATACATCTACACATTTGTACCTTTAAGGTGCAATGAGGTACAGATTTGTATTTTTAAGGTACTAATATGCACCTTTAAGGACATGTTAGGAACAAAATTTACCCTTTAAAAAGATACAGCCCCAGTGACAGATTTTGTACCTTTATTTCTGAGAAGGTATAGAAAATGTTAATTAAAATATGACTACTTATTTATGCTGATATACACACACACACACACACACACACACACACACACACACACACACACACACACACACACACACACACACATATATATATACACATACAGATAAAAAAGATATGTCAAAAAGTTGACAACAAATACCTTTTATGTTAATTTAACTTTTAACTTATTTTAATAACTTAATTAGGTTTCGACTACTGTTTTTTTTATGTATACAAAGTTTAACTTAATGTTTTTTTTCCAGTTTGTTGACTAGAAATAAAATCATTTGATTAAACAATTTTTTTTTACAGTGTATATATTATTTTTATACATTTCTGAAAATGTTTCTTGTGTTTCACAAGTCTGTTGTGGTGGATACTGTTATGATACATATGCATTAAATGTATATTTTTCTTCTTTTTGAGGGTTGAAAACAATAAAAATCTAAACTAGTTTGTTAGTTAGACTAACACTGATTTACACTTATGTCATCCTATTATATATATATATACATACATACATACATACATACATACATACATACATACATACTTACATACATACATACATGCATGCATACATACATACATACATACATACATACATACATACATACATACATACAGTTGAAGTCAGAATTATTAGCCCCCCTGTTTGTTTTTTCCCCGATTTCTGTTTAATGAAGAGAAGACTTTTTCAACACATTTCTATACATAATATTTTTAATAACTCATCTCTAATAACTGATTTATTTTATCTTTGCCATGATGACAGTAAATAATATTTGACTAGAAATTTTTCAAGACACTTCTATACAGCTTAAAGTGACATTTAAAGGCTTAACTAGGGTAATTAGGCAAGTTTTTGTATAAGGATGGTTTGTTCTGTAGACTATCGAGAAAAATATAGCTTAAAGGGGCTAATAACATTGACCTTTAAATGGCTATTAAAAAATTGAAAACTGCTTTTATTCTAGCTGAAATAAAACAAATAAGACTTTCTCCAGAAGAAAAAATATTATCAGAGATACTGTGAAAATTTCCTTACTCTGTTAAACATCATTTGGGAAATATATAAAAAAGATAAAAAGGGGGTAGGGGGGCTAATAATTCTAATAAATATATTTAGCAGTCATTTTAAAAGTAAATTAGCACATATTTATGTTTCAAGGTTAAATATATAGAAAGAAATATATGTGAAAATATAAATTTGAGTTTCAGATGTAAAACTAAAACATTAGATATGGCCTCTCTAAGTATATATCAAATGATCCAAGAGTGGTTTTAGCCATTTTCTCACCTCTGTACTAACATCTGCTTCCTCTGTATTCCTGATCTGCTTTGGCACTGTTCTTGTGCCACTCAAGTCAAGGTTCAAAACACTTTGACTAGAAGGCCGCAAAAACTTCAGATCACTCTTTCTGGAGTCATTAGTGCCACAAACTTCATAATTGTACACGTGCTGTAAAGTTCCTGTGCCTCCTACATCTGCGTAAAGAGGCGGATAATACGGAATAACCGGAAGATTCGCTCCAGACTTATAAAACATCCGCTCGCGTCTCCATCTGTAGCATTTGACTGACAGTATGGCGATGATGGACACGATAAAGAGAAACGACACTACAGCCAAGGCCAAGACGAGATAGAAAGTCAGGTTGTCGTTGTATTCCTTGTCGTGCGTAAAGTCAGTGAACTCCGAGAGCACCTCAGGGAAGCTGTCCGCCACCGCCACGTTAACATTGACTGTAGCTGATCGAGAGGGCTGCCCGTTGTCCTCCACTACAACAGTGAGTCTTTGTTTGACAGCATCTTTATCTGTCACTTGCCGGACAGTTCTTATTTCTCCATTCTGTGCGCCCACTTCAAACAGCGCCCTGTCTGTGGCTTTGTGCAGTTTATAGGAGAGCCAGGCATTCTGTCCAGAGTCCACATCAACAGCCACCACTTTAGTCACCAGATAACCCACATCTGCCGAACGAGGCACTATTTCAGCCACCACAGAAGCACCTGACTGGACCGGATACAGAACCTGAGGCGCGTTGTCATTCTGGTCCTGAATCATTATTTTGACGCTCACGTTGCTGCTGAGAGGAGGAGAGCCTCCATCTTGTGCTTTCACTGTGATCGTAAACGATTTTAATTGTTCATAATCAAACGATTTGGTTGCATAAACCGTTCCACTGTCAGAGTTAATAGAAACTAATGAAGAAATCGGAGTTCCGTTTGCATCACTATCTGAAATGAAGTAGGAGACGCGTGCGTTTGCTCCCAAATCTGCGTCATGCGCTTTAACACTGAACAAAGACAGAGATGGCGAATTATTCTCCAGCACATATGCATTATATGAACTCTGCTCAAACTGTGGAGCATGATCATTTACATCGGTTATCTTAACGTTTAATGTATTTTTACTGAACAAAGAGGGGCTGCCGTTGTCTTTGGCTGTGATGGTAATATTAAACTCAGGTATCTCTTCTCTGTCTAGCTCAGAGTCTGTAACTATGCTATAGTAATTAGTCAAAGACGATTCGATTTTAAAGGGAAGATTCCTGTCAATAAAACAGGTAATTTTCCCGTTTTCTTCAGAATCGCTGTCTTGTATGTTTATCATGGCCACCACAGTTCCAAGAGGAGAATTTTCTGCTATACTGTTAGAAAAAGACATGAGCGTGACTTTCGGTGGGTTATCATTCACGTCTGTTACTTCCACAATCACCTCAGAGGAGTCTGATAATCCTCCCTGATCTTTAGCTTGAATTTTGAATTCATATATAGCAGATTCTTCGAAATCAAGCTCACCAATTAGTCTTATTTCCCCACTGGAGGCATCGACAGAAAACAGGTCTCGAATTCTGGGTGTGGTGTGCTCGAAATAATATCCAATCTGCGCATTTGATTCAGTATCCGCATCGGTTGCATTAACGGTAAGCAATAACGATCCCTTTGCGATGTTTTCGGGAACTGATATTTTGTATATGTCCTTTTGAAAAATCGGAGCATTATCGTTTATATCTAAAACAATAACGTGTATTTTCACCGTGCCAGAGCGTTTGGGGTTGCCTCCATCTGTAGCAGTAACAGTCAAATACAAGTGTTCTTGTTTCTCTCTATCTAAGGGTGTTTGCAAAACGAGCTCGACGTTTTTACTGCTGCCGGATCGACTTTGTGTCTTTAGTGTGAAATGATCAGTGGGATAAACTGAATAACTCTGAATACCATTAACACCAACATCAGGATCAACTGCGCTATCCACAGTAAAACGCGCTCCGGCTGATGCAGACTCGCTAATTTCCAATGTAATTTCACTTCTTGTAAAAGCAGGGCTGTTGTCATTTACATCCAGAATTTCTATGGTGATGCGATAGAGCTCGATGGGATTCTCTAAGATGATTTCAAAGCTGAGACTGCACGCGGATACAGCGCCAGCGCACAAAAGCTCCCTGTCGATTCTCTCTTTAATAACAATGTGCCCTTTCTGCCGGTCCAGCTCGACATATTCCCGGCCACCTGCTGTGAAGATCCGCGCTTTTCCCGCTGTCAGCCTTTTAAGCTCAAGACCAAGGTCTTTAACTATGTCTCCGACGAATGAACCGGGTGCCATCTCCTCTGGCACGGAGTAACGGACCTGGCCGTACGCGCCATAGAGAAAGTGCGCACAGAAGAGCAGAACGCACGGCGGCCATGCAGAATAGCAATCCTTTCTTCTCATGATGATGGCGGAGCTCCGATTTATTTCACAGAATTATATGAAATATGCACTTAATATTCCAGAAAAGGCTTCCAAATATGTAATATAGGGATGAAAGCAAAAAAATGAACCAAATCAAGTAGCCTTTATTGGCTCGCTGATAAAGAGTCATCCAGATTTGCGATGCGTAGAGCTTTGTAAATGCACAGTCCTCACATACCGAAGTAGCACGGAAGGCGTGTGATGCATAAAATCAGCAGATCTACCTTATCAACCAACAGCGACGCTTAGAGTTCAGTTGAGGAACTGTAAAATGTTCATCACAAGCGCGTTATGAGGGCTGTCTGTGAAGACTGGTACTGATGGTGCCGTGAATTGCACTTTTATCTAATTTGATAGACATTTTTTGACTTCAAACCGAAGTTATAGATTTTATACTTGTACAAAATTATAATTACTCATTGTATCTTTCTTTCTGACTTTGTAGGAACATGAAAAACACCTTTCATACTGTTTCTGAGACAAATAAATCTCTCTTGTGTAGAGTAAAAGAAAAGCAAATGAATGCGTAAAGCGCCACGCTCTCCTAACGCAGCGTGCTTCTGAATGCCTTTTAACATTATTACAGAAAAACATATTTCAAAATGCTGCACAAATAAATAAATAAATAAATAAATAAATAAAAGTCTCACTCCACAAATCTCACCTGCGTTTCTGCATCTCTGGATATATGTTTGTGCTCCTGAATGTGTTGCATTGTCTGTGTTCCACTAGTGTCCAGACTAATGATGCTCTGACTACTAGGTCGAACAAACTTCAAATCACTCCGTCTGGAGTCATTAGTGCCACACATCTCATAATTGTAAACTTGCTTTAACGTTCCCGTGCCTCCTACATCTGCGTAAAGAGGCGGATAATACGGAATAACCGGAAGATTCGCTCCAGACTTACAAAACATCCGCTCGCGTCTCCATCTGTAGCATTTGACTGACAGTATGGCGATGATGGACACAATAAAGAGAAACGACACTACAGCCAAGGCCAAGACGAGATAGAAAGTCAGGTTGTCGTTGTATTCCGTGTCGTGCGTAAAGTCAGTGAACTCCGAGAGCACCTCAGGGAAGCTGTCCGCCACCGCCACGTTAACATTGACTGTAGCTGATCGAGAGGGCTGCCCGTTGTCCTCCACTACAACAGTGAGTCTTTGTTTGACAGCATCTTTATCTGTCACTTGCCGGACAGTTCTTATTTCTCCATTCTGTGCGCCCACTTCAAACAGCGCCCTGTCTGTGGCTTTGTGCAGTTTATAGGAGAGCCAGGCATTCTGTCCAGAGTCCACATCAACAGCCACCACTTTAGTCACCAGATAACCCACATCTGCCGAACGAGGCACTATTTCAGCCACCACAGAAGCGCCTGACTGGACCGGATACAGAACCTGAGGCGCGTTGTCATTCTGGTCCTGAATCAGGATTTTGACGCTCACGTTGCTGCTGAGAGGAGGAGAGCCTCCGTCCTGCGCTTTTACGCGGATGCTAAACTCTTTTGTTTGCTCGTAATCAAAAGAACGAACAGCAAGAATCTCTCCGCTCTCTGCATTGACTGAAATAAAGGTGGAGGCAGAGACGCCATTCACAACAACATCCTCTAGAAAATAGGAGATACGCGCGTTATTGCCAGAGTCTTTGTCGCGCGCTTTAACAGATAAAACAGAGACTCCTGGAGAATTATTCTCCATGATAAATGCGGTGTATGACTGACGCTCAAACACAGGGGCGTTGTCATTCACATCAGAGATTTTCAGAGTCAGTGTTTTATTAGTGGAGAAGGATGGAGAGCCCTCATCAGTAGCTGTTACTGTGATATTATATTCAGAGATTTGTTCACGATCTAAAATCTGATCAGTGACTAAAGTGTAGAAATTTGAGGACGATGGTTTGATGCGAAATGGCAAATCTGAACTAACGAAGCATTTAAATTGTCCGTTTTTACCTGAGTCTATATCTTTAATATTAAGCATCGCAATCACTGCGTCTGGGACTGAATCCTCTGGGATGTGATTGGAAAAAGATATAACACTTATTACAGGTGCATTATCATTAACGTCAGTCAGTTCAATGAACACTTTACTGTTGTCGGTTAATCCTCCCTTATCCATCGCCTCAATATTTAGTTCATATTGCTTTGATTTTTCATAATCTAACAAGCCATTTACACTAATTTTCCCAGTGTCCTGATCAATTCTAAAAAGATCTAAATCCTTTCCAGAGCTTTGTGAAAACGAATATGTCACCTCACCATACGCTCCCTTGTCTTTGTCTGTAGCAAGTACAATAACCACAACTGTACCTATCGGTGCATTTTCTGCTAAAGAAACTCTATACACTGCTTGGCTGAACGCTGGTGTGTTATCGTTTGCATCTAATACAGTGACGCTTATTTTAACCGTTCCGGATTTTTGAGGGTTTCCTCCATCAAATGCAGTGAGGGTTAATTTCAGTTCTTCATCTCTCTCCCTATCTAACGGAGATTTCAAAATCATCTCGACGTATTTATTACCATCACTGCGCGATAGTTCTTTCAATGAAAAATAGTCAGTGGGTTATCAAACTGTATCTTTGTAGCGTATTCAAGCCAACATCAGGATCATGCGCACTGTCTAAAGAAAAGCGAGCACCGGGAACGGCAAGCTCGCTTATTTGAAAATGTATTTCTTTTCTTATAAAAGCGGGAGCATGATCATTAATATCTAATACTTCCACATCAATTCTATGCAGCTCCATGGGGTTTTCTAGGATGATCTGAAAATGTAAGGAGCAGGGAGACACTTGGGCGCACAGCTCCTCTCTATCTATCCTCTCTTTCACTATCAGAGTCCCTTTATCCACATTTAGACCGATGTACTCACGACTGTCCTCCGTAAAGATCCGCGCTCGACCAGATTTCAGCCTCTTAACATCCAAACCGAGATCCTGAACGATATTTCCCACCAGCGAGCCCTTTGTCATCTCCTCTGGGATAGAATAACGGACCTGCGCGCGCGCAACGGCCATGACAAAGACGCAGAGCAGGAGAGGCTGCATTAGCCATGATGAAATCCGCGACGGAGACGCGCCTCTTAGCGCGGAAAAACAACAAAGAAACGACATTATCCAGACCTTCTGTTCCACTGAAGATGATGAAGAATAGATAACACAGAACGGCGGAGAAACAGCAAACTTCACACGAAAATACAGGACAGCGAATGTCTCGACACTTCAGTGTAAAAGAGAAACCGTCTGAATGAGAATGATTTTCTGCAGAATGTGATGTCAGAAAGTGGAGGAGGATCTAAAATAAGTGTTTAAAGCCTGAACACACTGACCAACAGCGGCACTTAGTGCATCAGAGAAATATTGCATATACACATGCTGGAAAATACCAAAACGCAAAGTATGAATGAGGCTAAATGCCAAAATAGATATATTTTGAAGTAACGCTATATTATGAGACCGAAATGTAAATATTTTCAGCAGAACATCTTTAAATATGATCAAAGATACAAGTAAAACTGCAAAATTTAAATCAGAAAATATCAATCACCCTCCTAATGCATTTAACGCTTCATTGTGACCGACTAAACTAAGGCGCGCAAACATTAGCAACATATAAACATCCTGATTGAACACAACTTAGGAGAGAAAAAAAGTATACATATATGTGTATGTTTTATATATATATATATATATATATATATATATATATATATATATATATATATATATATATATATATATATATGTGTGTGTGTGTGTGTGTGTGTGTGTGTGTGTGTGTGTGTGTGTGTGTGTGTGTATATAAACGTACATAAACCCAAAGCACAATAATATTATGTGCTTAATCAGAGAAAAACTTGAAAAATCATGTTGATAAAGTAGAACACTAGAAAGTCATGTTAATAATTATCATTCAATCTCACCTGATCGAAATCATTATTCAGGTTTCCTCTTTGCGCATGCGTGAGTGTTTGTGTTCCACTGGTGTCCAGACTAATAATGCTCTCACTGCAAGGTCTGCCGTATTTCACATCGCTCTTTCTGGAGTCAGTGGTTCTGCAAACCTCATAATTGTACACGTGCTGTAAAGTTCCTGTGCCTCCTACATCTGCGTAAAGAGGCGGATAATACGGAATAACCGGAAGATTCGCTCCAGACTTATAAAACATCCGCTCGCGTCTCCATCTGTAGCATTTGACTGACAGTATGGCGATGATGGACACGATAAAGAGAAACGACACTACAGCCAAGGCCAAGACGAGATAGAAAGTCAGGTTGTCGTTGTATTCCTTGTCGTGCGTAAAGTCAGAGAACTCCGAGAGCACCTCAGGGAAGCTGTCCGCCACCGCCACGTTAACATTGACTGTAGCTGATCGAGAGGGCTGCCCGTTGTCCTCCACTACAACAGTGAGTCTTTGTTTGACAGTATCTTTATCTGTCACTTGCCGGACAGTTCTTATTTCTCCATTCTGTGCGCCCACTTCAAACAGCGCCCTGTCTGTGGCTTTGTGCAGTTTATAGGAGAGCCAGGCATTCTGTCCAGAGTCCACATCAACAGCCACCACTTTAGTCACCAGATAACCCACATCTGCCGAACGAGGCACTATTTCAGCCACCACAGAAGCGCCTGACTGGACCGGATACAGAACCTGAGGCGCGTTGTCATTCTGGTCCTGAATCAGGATTTTGACGCTCACGTTGCTGCTGAGAGGAGGAGAGCCTCCGTCCTGCGCTTTTACGCGGATGCTAAACTCTTTTGTTTGCTCGTAATCAAAAGAACGAACAGCAAGAATCTCTCCGCTCTCTGCATTGACTGAAATAAAGGTGGAGGCAGAGACGCCATTCACAACAACATCCTCTAGAAAATAGGAGATACGCGCGTTATTGCCAGAGTCTTTGTCGCGCGCTTTAACAGATAAAACAGAGACTCCTGGAGAATTATTCTCCATGATAAATGCGGTGTATGACTGACGCTCAAACACAGGGGCGTTGTCATTCACATCAGAGATTTTCAGAGTCAGTGTCTTATTAGTGGAGAAGGATGGAGAGCCCTCATCAGTAGCTGTTACTGTGATATTATATTCAGAGATCATCTCCCGATCTAACAGATCATCAGTGACTAAACTGTAAAAATTTGGAGTAGATGACTTTATTTTAAACGGTAAATTAGGAGAAATGGAGCACCTAACCATTCCGTTTTTCCCCGAATCTAAATCTTTGACATTAAACATAACTACTGCAGTCTCTGGAGCTGAATTCTCCGGCACTGGGTTTGAAAATGAAATCACGCTTATTATAGGAGGATTATCGTTTATATCAGTAATTTCAATTTGGACTTTGCTGGTGTCACTTAATCCTCCTTCGTCTGCTGCTTCAACATACAATTCATATTTTTTGGTTTTCTCGAAATCTAATTGACCATTAACTGTAATATCACCAGTGTTGGAGTCAATGTGGAAAAGATTAGATAAACGTTCACTACTCTTGGGGAAAGAATAAGTGACTTCTCCGTATGAACCAATATCTCCATCAGTTGCACTAACCTTTAATACAGATGATCCTTTAGAAAAATTCTCCGGAATAGAAGCTCTATAGACAGACTGACTGAATGCGGGTGCATTGTCATTTGCGTCTAAAACAATGACGTTTATCTTGATGGTGCCCGTTTTTTGAGGAACTCCGCCATCAACTGCAGTTAAAATCATCTTATGTTCCCCTGCAACTTCTCGGTCAAGAGATTTTTGCAAAATCAATTCTACATATTTTGTATCGTCGATTTGCGCAGGCATTTTAACTGTGAAATGATCAGATGGGGTTAGCTTATACGACTGAATAGAATTTAGTCCTACGTCAGTATCAATAGCGCTATCAATTGAATATCGAGCACCAGACAATGCAGATTCACTTATCTGAAAAGTAATCTCTTTGTTCATAAATGAAGGAGCATGATCATTAATATCTAATATTTCCACATCAATTCTATGCAGCTCCATGGGGTTTTCTAGGATGATCTGAAAATGTAGGGAGCAGGGAGACACTTGGGCGCACAGCTCCTCTCTATCTATCCTCTCTTTCACTATCAGAGTCCCTTTATCCACATTTAGACCGATGTACTCACGACTGTCCTCCGTAAAGATTCGCGCTCGACCAGATTTCAGCCTCTTAACATCCAAACCGAGATCCTGAACGATATTTCCCACCAGCGAGCCCTTTGTCATCTCCTCTGGGATAGAATAACGGACCTGCGCGCGCGCAACGGCCATGACAAAGACGCAGAGCAGGAGAGGCTGCATTAGCCATGATGAAATCCGCGACGGAGACGCGCCTCTTAGCGCGAAAAAACAACAAAGAAACGACATTATCCAGATCTTCTGTTCCACTGAAGATGATGAAGAATAGATAACACAGAACGGTGGAGAAACAGCAAACCCCACCCGAAAATACAGGCAGCGAATGTCTCGATACTTCAGTGTTAAAGAGAAACCGTCTGAATGAGAATGATTTTCTGCAGAATGTGATGTCAGAAAGTGGAGGAGGATCTAAAATAAGTGTTTAAAGCCTGAACACACTGACCAACAGCGGCACTTAGTGCATCAGAGAAATATTGCATATACACATGCTGGAAAATACCAAAACGCAAAATATGAATGAGGCTAAATGCCAAAATACATATATTTTGTAGTAACGCTATATTATGAGACCGAAATGTAAATATTTTCAGCAGAACATTTTTAAATATGATCAAAGATACAAGTAAAACTGCAAAATTTAAATCAGAAAATATCAATCACCTCCTAATGCATTTAACGCTTCATCGTGACCGACTAAACTAAGGCGCGCAAACATTAGCAGCATATAAACATCCTGATTGAACACAACTTAGGAGAGAAAAAAGTATACATATATGTGTACGTTTGTTTATATATATATATATATATATATATATATATATATATATATATATATATATATATATATATATATATATATATATATATATAAACGTACACAAACCCAAAGCGCAATAATATTTGTGCTTAATCAGAGAAAAACTTGAAAAATCATGATGATAAAGTAGACACTAGAAAGTCATGTTTATAATTAATCACTCAATCTCACCTGATCAAAAACATTATTCAGGTTTCCTCTTTGCGCATGCGTGAGCGTCTGTGTCCCACTGGTGTCCAGACTAATAATGCTCTCACTGCAAGGTCTGCCGTATTTCACATCACTCTTTCTGGAGTCAGTGGTTCTGCAAACCTCATAATTGTACACGTGCTGTAAAGTTCCCGTGCCTCCTACATCTGCGTAAAGAGGCGGATAATACGGAATAACCGGAAGATTCGCTCCTGACTTATAAAACATCCGCTCGCGTCTCCATCTGTAGCATTTGACTGACAGTATGGCGATGATGGACACGATAAAGAGAAACGACACTACAGCCAAGGCCAAGACGAGATAGAAAGTCAGGTTGTCGTTGTATTCCTTGTCGTGCGTAAAGTCAGTGAACTCCGAGAGCACCTCAGGGAAGCTGTCCGCCACCGCCACGTTAACATTGACTGTAGCTGATCGAGAGGGCTGCCCGTTGTCCTCCACTACAACAGTGAGTCTTTGTTTGACAGCATCTTTATCTGTCACTTGCCGGACAGTTCTTATTTCTCCATTCTGTGCGCCCACTTCAAACAGCGCCCTGTCTGTGGCTTTGTGCAGTTTATAGGAGAGCCAGGCATTCTGTCCAGAGTCCACATCAACAGCCACCACTTTAGTCACCAGATAACCCACATCTGCCGAACGAGGCACTATTTCAGCCACCACAGAAGCGCCTGACTGGACCGGATACAGAACCTGAGGCGCGTTGTCATTCTGGTCCTGAATCAGGATTTTGACGCTCACGTTGCTGCTGAGAGGAGGAGAGCCTCCGTCCTGCGCTTTTACGCGGATGCTAAACTCTTTTGTTTGCTCGTAATCAAAAGAACGAACAGCAAGAATCTCTCCGCTCTCTGCATTGACAGAAATAAAGGTGGAGGCAGAGACGCCATTCACAACAACATCCTCTAGAAAATAGGAGATACGCGCGTTATTGCCAGAGTCTTTGTCGCGCGCTTTAACAGATAAAACAGAGACTCCTGGAGAATTATTCTCCATGATAAATGCGGTGTATGACTGACGCTCAAACACAGGGGCGTTGTCATTCACATCAGAGATTTTCAGAGTCAGTGTTTTATTAGTGGAGAAGGATGGAGAGCCCTCATCAGTAGCTGTTATTGTGATATTATATTCAGATATTTGTTCACGATCTAAAGGCTGATCAGTGATCATACTGTAGAAATTTGAGGATGATTGTCTGATTCGGAATGGTAAACTAGGATTAATTGAACATCTCACTTGTGCATTTTTCCCCGAATCTAAATCTTTGACATTCAGCATCGCTATAACAGTTTCTGGGTCTGAGTTTTCAGGCAAAGGGTTTGAAAACGAAATTATATTAATTACAGGGGCATTATCATTAACGTCAGTAATCTCCACCATCACTTTTGCAGTATCTGTTAAGCCACCACTGTCTGTTGCAACCACGTTAAGCTCAAACTTCTTAGATTTTTCGAAGTCTAAAGAGCCAGTAAGTGTTATTTCACCGCTAGAAGGATCGACATTAAATGTATCTGAGCTGAGTTTACTACTCTGTGAGAATGAATAATACACGTCTTTATTTGTTCCTTGATCTGCGTCAGTTGCAGTAACCTTTAAGACTAGAGATCCCTTTGGTGCATTTTCAGCGACAAGGGCTGTATACACAGACTGACTGAAAACAGGCGCGTTGTCGTTTGCATCCAAGACAATGACGTTTATTTTCAATGTGCCCGTTTTCTGTGGAGTACCACCATCAAATGCCGTTAAAATCAGATTATACTCCTCCTGCTTTTCTCTGTCTAATGGTCTTTGTAAGACCATTTCGATATATTTAGTGCCATCAGCGTGAGTTAAGGTTTTGAGCGCAAAATGTTCATTGGGATTTAATCTATACATCTGAAGCGAATTTACACCCTCATCAGTATCAATAGCGCTATCAATTGAATATCGAGCACCAGACAATGCAGATTCACTAATCTGAAAAGTAATCTCTTTGTTCATGAATGAAGGAGCATGATCATTAATATCTAATATTTCCACATCAATTCTATGCAGCTCCATGGGGTTTTCTAGGATGATCTGAAAATGTAAGGAGCAGGGAGACACTTGGGCGCACAGCTCCTCTCTAT
This sequence comes from Danio aesculapii, assembly GCF_903798145.1. NCBI lineage: Eukaryota > Metazoa > Chordata > Actinopteri > Cypriniformes > Danionidae > Danio > Danio aesculapii. The sequence continues at coordinate 3,063,310 of NC_079448.1, forward strand.
CTATCCTCTCTTTCACTATCAGAGTCCCTTTATCCACATTTAGACCGATGTACTCACGGCTGTCCTCCGTAAAGATCCGCGCTCGACCAGATTTCAGCCTCTTAACATCCAAACCGAGATCCTGAACGATATTTCCCACCAGCGAGCCCTTTGTCATCTCCTCTGGGATAGAATAACGGACCTGCGCGCGCGCAACGGCCATGACAAAGACGCAGAGCAGGAGAGGCTGCATTAGCCATGATGAAATCCGCGACGGAGACGCGCCTCTTAGCGCGGAAAAACAACAAAGAAACGACATTATCCAGACCTTCCGTTCCACTGAAAATGATGGAGAATCGATGATACAGAACGGTGGAGAAACAGCAAAATTCACCCGAAAATACAGGACAGCGAATGTCTCGACACTTCAGTGTAAAAGAGAAACCGTCTGAATGAGAATGATTTTCTGCAGAATGTGATGTCAGAAAGTGGAGGAGGATCTAAAATAAGTGTTTAAAGCCTGAACACACTGACCAACAGCGGCACTTAGTGCATCAGAGAAATATTGCATATACACATGCTGGAAAATACCAAAACGCAAAATATGAATGAGGCTAAATGCCAAAATAGATATATTTTGAAGTAACGCTATATTATGAGACAGATATGTAAATATTTTCAACAGAATATCTTTAAATATGATCAAAAATACAAGTAAAACTGCAAAATTTAAATCAGAGAACATTAATCACCTCCTAATGCATTTAACGCTTCATTGTGACCGACTAAACTAAGGCGCGCAAACATTAGCAACATATAAACATCCTGATTGAACACAACTTAGGAGAGAAAAAAGTATACATATATGTGTATGTTTGTTTATATATATATATATATATATATATATATATATATATAAATATATATATATATATATATATATAGACACTAGAAAGTCATGTTTATAATTAATCACTCAATCTCACCTGATCAAAATCATTATTCAGGTTTCCTCTTTGCGCATGCGTGAGTGTCTGAGTTCCACTGGTGTCCAGACTAATAATGCTCTCACTGCAAGGTCTGCCGTATTTCACATCACTCTTTCTGGAGTCAGTGGTTCTGCAAACCTCATAATTGTACACGTGCTGTAAAGTTCCTGTGCCTCCTACATCTGCGTAAAGAGGCGGATAATACGGAATAACCGGAAGATTCGCTCCTGACTTATAAAACATCCGCTCGCGTCTCCATCTGTAGCATTTAACTGAAAGAATGGCGATGATGGACACTATAAAGAGAAACGACACTACAGCCAAGGCCAAGACGAGATAGAAAGTCAGGTTGTCGTTGTATTCCTTGTCGTGCGTAAAGTCAGTGAACTCCGAGAGCACCTCAGGGAAGCTGTCCGCCACCGCCACGTTAACATTGACTGTAGCTGATCGAGAGGGCTGCCCGTTGTCCTCCACTACAACAGTGAGTCTTTGTTTGACAGCATCTTTATCTGTCACTTGCCGGACAGTTCTTATTTCTCCATTCTGTGCGCCCACTTCAAACAGCGCCCTGTCTGTGGCTTTGTGCAGTTTATAGGAGAGCCAGGCATTCTGTCCAGAGTCCACATCAACAGCCACCACTTTAGTCACCAGATAACCCACATCTGCCGAACGAGGCACTATTTCAGCCACCACAGAAGCGCCTGACTGGACCGGATACAGAACCTGAGGCGCGTTGTCATTCTGGTCCTGAATCAGGATTTTGACGCTCACGTTGCTGCTGAGAGGAGGAGAGCCTCCGTCCTGCGCTTTTACGCGGATGCTAAACTCTTTTGTTTGCTCGTAATCAAAAGAACGAACAGCAAGAATCTCTCCGCTCTCTGCATTGACTGAAATAAAGGTGGAGGCAGAGACGCCATTCACAACAACATCCTCTAGAAAATAGGAGATACGCGCGTTATTGCCAGAGTCTTTGTCGCGCGCTTTAACAGATAAAACAGAGACTCCTGGAGAATTATTCTCCATGATAAATGCGGTGTATGACTGACGCTCAAACACAGGGGCGTTGTCATTCACATCAGAGATTTTCAGAGTCAGTGTTTTATTAGTGGAGAAGGATGGAGAGCCCTCATCAGTAGCGGTTACTGTGATATTATATTCAGATATCATCTCCCGATCTAATAGATCATCAGTGACTAAACTATAAAAATTTGGAGTAGATGACTTTATTCTAAACGGTAAATTAGGAGAAATGGAGCACTTAACCATTCCGTTTTTCCCCGAATCTAAATCTTTGACATTAAACATAACTACTGCAGTCTCTGGAGCTGAATTCTCCGGCACTGGGTTTGAAAATGAAATCACGCTTATTATAGGAGGATTATCGTTTATATCAGTAATTTCAATTTGCACTTTGCTTGTATCCCGTAATCCTCCTTCGTCTGCTGCTTCAACATACAATTCATATTTTTTGGTTTTCTCGAAATCTAATTGACCATTAACTGTAATAGCACCAGTGCTGGAGTCAATGTGGAAAAGATTAGATAAACGTTCACTACTCTTGGGGAAAGAATACGTAACTTCTCCATTAGAACCAATGTCTCTATCAGTTGCACTAACCTTTAATACAGATGATCCTTTAGAAAAATTCTCCAGAATAGAAGCTTTATATACAGACTGACTGAAAGCCGGTGCATTGTCATTTGCGTCTAAAACAATGACGTTAATCTTGATTGTGCCTGTTTTCTGAGGTACTCCACCATCGACTGCAGTTAAAATCATTTTATGTTCCTCTGCCACTTCTCTGTCAAAAGGCTTTTGCAAAATTAATTCTACATATTTTGTTTCGTCGACATGCGCAGGCATTTTAATTGTGAAATGATCAGAGGGGGTTAGCTTATACGACTGAATAGAATTCAAACCTACGTCAGTATCAATAGCGCTATCAATTGAATATCGAGCACCAGACAAAGCAGATTCTATTATCTGAAAAGTAATCTCTTTGTTCATGAATGAAGGAGCATGATCATTAATATCTAATATTTCCACATCAATTCTATGCAGCTCCATGGGGTTTTCTAGGATGATCTGAAAATGTAGGGAGCAGGGAGACACTTGAGCGCACAGCTCCTCTCTATCTATCCTCTCTTTCACTATCAGAGTCCCTTTATCCACATTTAGACCGATGTACTCACGACTGTCCTCCGTAAAGATCCGCGCTCGACCAGATTTCAGCCTCTTAACATCCAAACCGAGATCCTGAACGATATTTCCCACCAGCGAGCCCTTTGTCATCTCCTCTGGGATAGAATAACGGACCTGCGCGCGCGCAACGGCCATGACAAAGACGCAGAGCAGGAGAGGCTGCATTAGCCATGATGAAATCCGCGACGGAGACGCGCCTCTTAGCGCGGAAAAAACAACAAAGAAACGACATTATCCAGATCTTCTGTTCCACTGAAGATGATGAAGAATAGATAACACAGAACGGTGGAGAAACAGCAAACTCCACCCGAAAATAAAGGACAGCGAATGTCTCGACACTTCAGTGTAAAAGAGAAACCGTCTGAATGAGAATGATTTTCAGCAGAATGTGATGTCAGAAAGTGGAGGAGGATCTAAAATAAGTGTTTAAAGCCTGAACACACTGACCAACAGCGGCACTTAGTGCATCAGAGAAATATTGCATATACACATGCTGGAAAATACCAAAACGCAAAATATGAATGAGGCTAAAGGCTAAAATAGATATATTTTGTGATAACGCTATATTATGAGACCGAAATGTAAATATTTTCAACAGAACATTTTTAAATATGATCACAGATACAAGTAAAACTGCAAAATTTAAAGCAGAAAATATCAATCACCTCCTAATGCATTTAACGCTTCATCGTGACCGACTAAACTAAGGCGCGTAAACATTAGCAACATATAAACATCCTGATTGAACACAACTTAGGAGAGAAAAAAGTATACATATATGTGTATGTTTGTTTATATATGTGTGTGTGTGTGTGTGTGTGTGTGTGTGTGTGTGTGTGTATAAACGTACATAAACCCAAAGCGCAATAAAAGTATGTGCTTAATCAGAGAAAAACTTGAAAACTTGAAACTTGAAAAATCATGATGATAAAGTAGACACTAGAAAGTCATGTTTATAATTAATCACTCAATCTCACCTGATCAAAATCATTATTCAGGTTTCCTCTTTGCGCATGCGTGAGTGTCTGTGTTCCACTGGTGTCCAGACTAATAATGCTCTCACTGCAAGGTCTGCCGTATTTCACATCACTCTTTCTGGAGTCAGTGGTTCTGCAAACCTCATAATTGTACACGTGCTGTAAAGTTCCTGTGCCTCCTACATCTGCGTAAAGAGGCGGATAATACGGAATAACCGGAAGATTCGCTCCAGACTTATAAAACATCCGCTCGCGTCTCCATCTGTAGCATTTGACTGACAGTATGGCGATGATGGACACGATAAAGAGAAACGACACTACAGCCAAGGCCAAGACGAGATAGAAAGTCAGGTTGTCGTTGTATTCCTTGTCGTGCGTAAAGTCAGTGAACTCCGAGAGCACCTCAGGGAAGCTGTCCGCCACCGCCACGTTAACATTGACTGTAGCTGATCGAGAGGGCTGCCCGTTGTCCTCCACTACAACAGTGAGTCTTTGTTTGACAGCATCTTTATCTGTCACTTGCCGGACAGTTCTTATTTCTCCATTCTGTGCGCCCACTTCAAACAGCGCCCTGTCTGTGGCTTTGTGCAGTTTATAGGAGAGCCAGGCATTCTGTCCAGAGTCCACATCAACAGCCACCACTTTAGTCACCAGATAACCCACATCTGCCGAACGAGGCACTATTTCAGCCACCACAGAAGCGCCTGACTGGACCGGATACAGAACCTGAGGCGCGTTGTCATTCTGGTCCTGAATCAGGATTTTGACGCTCACGTTGCTGCTGAGAGGAGGAGAGCCTCCGTCCTGCGCTTTTACGCGGATGCTAAACTCTTTTGTTTGCTCGTAATCAAAAGAACGAACAGCAAGAATCTCTCCGCTCTCTGCATTGACTGAAATAAAGGTGGAGGCAGAGACGCCATTCACAACAACATCCTCTAGAAAATAGGAGATACGCGCGTTATTGCCAGAGTCTTTGTCGCGCGCTTTAACAGATAAAACAGAGACTCCTGGAGAATTATTCTCCATGATAAATGCGGTGTATGACTGACGCTCAAACACAGGGGCGTTGTCATTCACATCAGAGATTTTCAGAGTCAGTGTTTTATTAGTGGAGAAGGATGGAGAGCCCTCATCAGTAGCTGTTATTGTGATATTATATTCAGAGATTTGTTCACGATCTAACAGCTGATCTGTTGTCACACTATAGAAATTTGAGGCGGATGAGTGTATTTTAAAAGGCAAATTTGCTGCAACAGAACATTGAACCTGCCCATTTTTACCCGAATCTAAATCTTTGACATTCAGCATCGCTATTACAGTCTCTGGTGCTGCGTCCTCTGGTATAGGGTTTGAAAATGAAATCACGCTAATTACGGGTGCATTATCATTAACGTCAATTAATTCAATAATTACTTTACTCGAATCTGTTAAGCCACCTTTGTCTGTTGCTTCAACATTTAACTGAAAATGTTTTGACTTCTCGAAATCCAGGTCTCCATTAACAGTAATGCTACCGCTTTCCGGATTTATACTGAATAACTCTAAAGCCTTTCCTGATGTTTGTGAGAAAGAATATGTCAGTTCCGCATTTGTTCCTTTGTCTTTATCAGTTGCACTCACGCTCACGATATCAGTCCCCTTGGCTGAATTCTCCAGCAAAGAGACTCTATATACAGGGAGACTGAAAACAGGAGCATTGTCATTTGCGTCGATTACAAGAACAATTATTTTAATAGTGCCTGATTTCTGAGGACTGCCGCCATCAAACGCAGTCAATGTTAATTTGTGCTCTTCTTGATGTTCCCTATCTAATGGCGTCTGTAATATCATTTCAACATATTTCGAGCCATCATTTCCCGTCTGTTCTTTAAGAGAAAAGTAATCTGTCGGATGAAGTGTGTATTTCTGAAGGGTATTTAAACCTACGTCAGAATCTTGTGCTTTATCTAATGAAAATCTGGATCCGGGTGTAGCAGATTCACTTATTTGAAACTGTATTTCACGCCGCGTAAAAACAGGGGCATTATCGTTAATATCTAATATTTCCACATCAATTCTATGCAGCTCCATGGGGTTTTCTAGGATGATCTGAAAATGTAAGGAGCAGGGAGACACTTGGGCGCACAGCTCCTCTCTATCTATCCTCTCTTTCACTATCAGAGTCCCTTTATCCACATTTAGACCGATGTACTCACGGCTGTCCTCCGTAAAGATCCGCGCTCGACCAGATTTCAGCCTCTTAACATCCAAACCGAGATCCTGAACGATATTTCCCACCAGCGAGCCCTTTGTCATCTCCTCTGGGATAGAATAACGGACCTGCGCGCGCGCAACGGCCATGACAAAGACGCAGAGCAGGAGAGGCTGCATTAGCCATGATGAAATCCGCGACGGAGACGCGCCTCTTAGCGCGGAAAAACAACAAAGAAACGACATTATCCAGACCTTCTGTTCCACTGAAGATGATGAAGAATAGATAACACAGCACGGTGGAGAAACAGCAAACTCCACCCGAAAATACAGGACAGCGAATGTCTCGACACTTCAGTGTAAAAGAGAAACCGTCTGAATGAGAATGATTTTCTGCAGAATGTGATGTCAGAAAGTGGAGGAGGATCTAAAATAAGTGTTTAAAGCCTGAACACACTGACCAACAGCGGCACTTAGTGCATCAGAGAAATATTGCATATACACATGCTGGAAAATACCAAAACGCAAAATATGAATGAGGCTAAAGGCTAAAATAGATATATTTTGTGATAACGCTATATTATGAGACAAAAATAAAAAATATTTACAGCAAAACATCTTTAAATATGATCTCATACGAAAGTAAAACTGCAAAATGTAAAGCAGAAATAAAAAAAATAGCTCTTAATGCATTTAGCGCATCATTGTGACTGACCAAAGTGCGTAAACATTGGCTAAATAAAAATGTCCTGCCTGAGCACAATTTAGGGGAGAAGTATACATTTTTATGTGCGTATATATATATATATATATATATATATATATATATATATATATATATATATATATATATATACACACACACACACACACACACACACACACACACACAAACAGAAAGCGCAATAATAATTGTGCTTAATCTGAGGAAAAACTTTGAAAAATCATGATGATAAAGTAGACACTAGAAAGTCATGTTTATAATTAATCACTCAATCTCACCTGATCAAAATCATTATTCAGGTTTCCTCTTTGCGCATGCGTGAGTGTCTGTGTCCCACTGGTGTCCAGACTAATGATGCTCTCACTGCAAGGTCTGCCGTATTTCACATCACTCTTTCTGGAGTCAGTGGTTCTGCAAACCTCATAATTGTACACGTGCTGTAAAGTTCCTGTGCCTCCTACATCTGCGTAAAGAGGCGGATAATACGGAATAACCGGAAGGTTCGCTCCAGACTTATAAAACATCCGCTCGCGTCTCCATCTGTAGCATTTGACTGACAGTATGGCGATGATGGACACGATAAAGAGAAACGACACTACAGCCAAGGCCAAGACGAGATAGAAAGTCAGGTTGTCGTTGTATTCCTTGTCGTGCGTAAAGTCAGTGAACTCCGAGAGCACCTCAGGGAAGCTGTCCGCCACCGCCACGTTAACATTGACTGTAGCTGATCGAGAGGGCTGCCCGTTGTCCTCCACTACAACAGTGAGTCTTTGTTTGACAGCATCTTTATCTGTCACTTGCCGGACAGTTCTTATTTCTCCATTCTGTGCGCCCACTTCAAACAGCGCCCTGTCTGTGGCTTTGTGCAGTTTATAGGAGAGCCAGGCATTCTGTCCAGAGTCCACATCAACAGCCACCACTTTAGTCACCAGATAACCCACATCTGCCGAACGAGGCACTATTTCAGCCACCACAGAAGCGCCTGACTGGACCGGATACAGAACCTGAGGCGCGTTGTCATTCTGGTCCTGAATCAGGATTTTGACGCTCACGTTGCTGCTGAGAGGAGGAGAACCTCCGTCCTGCGCTTTTACGCGGATGCTAAACTCTTTTGTTTGCTCGTAATCAAAAGAACGAACAGCAAGAATCTCTCCGCTCTCTGCATTGACTGAAATAAAGGTGGAGGCAGAGACGCCATTCACAACAACATCCTCTAGAAAATAGGAGATACGCGCGTTATTGCCAGAGTCTTTGTCGCGCGCTTTAACAGATAAAACAGAGACCCCTGGAGAATTATTCTCCATGACAAATGCGGTGTATGACTGACGCTCAAACACAGGGGCGTTGTCATTCACATCAGAGATTTTCAGAGTCAGTGTTTTATTAGTGGAGAAGGATGGAGAGCCCTCATCAGTAGCGGTTACTGTGATATTATATTCAGAGATCTTTTCACGATCTAAAAGCTGATCAGTGATCAAACTGTAAAAATTCTGGCTAGATGACTTCACCTTGAACGGCAAGTCTGCAGAAATGTAACATTTAACCTGCCCATTTTTTCCTGAGTCTAAATCTTTGACATTCAACATCGCTATAACAGTTTCTGGCGCTGCGTCCTCTGGTATTGGATTAGAAAATGAAATTAGGTTTATTACAGGGGGGTTGTCATTTACATCTGTAATGTCGATTATAACTTTACTAGAGTCAGTTAAACCACCTTTATCTGTAGCATCTATGTTTAACTCAAATTGCTTGGCTCTCTCATAATCCAAATGCCCCTTTACAGTAATTTCACCCGTATTTGCGCCAATATGGAATAAATCTAGATTTTTTCCTGAACTGCGTGAAAAAGAATATGTTATCTCCCCGTTTACGCCTTGGTCATTATCATTCGCGCTTACTTTGACCACAACAGCACCATTAGGTGCATTCTCAAATAATGAAACACGGTAAACAGGCAGACTAAAAACAGGTGCGTTGTCGTTTGCGTCTATGACCGTAACACATATCCTAACAGTGCCAGTTCTCTGCGGATTGCCGCCATCAAAGGCTGTAAGGGTTAACTTGTGCTCATGTTGAGTCTCTCTGTCTAACGGCGCTTGAAGAACCATTTCGACGTATTTTGAGCCATCATTTCGTGACATAACCTTCAAATCAAAATTATCTTTTGGATTTAATGTATATGACTTAAGCGCGTTCGTACCAGTGTCAGGATCCTGGGCGCTGTCTAATGAAAATCGAGCTCCGGGAAATGCAGATTCACTAATTTGAAAATCAATTTCTTTTCTGTCAAAAACAGGAGCATGATCATTAATATCTAATATTTCCACATCAATTCTATGCAGCTCCATGGGGTTTTCTAGGATGATCTGGAAATGTAAGGAGCAGGGAGACACTTGGGCGCACAGCTCCTCTCTATCTATCCTCTCTTTCACTATCAGAGTCCCTTTATCCACATTTAGACCGATGTACTCACGACTGTCCTCCGTAAATATCCGCGCTCGACCAGATTTCAGCCTCTTAACATCCAAACCGAGATCCTGAACGATATTTCCCACCAGCGAGCCCTTTGTCATCTCCTCTGGGATAGAATAACGGACCTGCGCGCGCGCAACGGCCATGACAAAGACGCAGAGCAGGAGAGGCTGCATTAGCCATGATGAAATCCGCGACGGAGACGCGCCTCTTAGCGCGAAAAAACAACAAAGAAACGACATTATCCAGATCTTCTGTTCTACTGAGGAAGGGAATACCAAGAATAAGTAAATCAAAAGCGTTTAAAACCAAAGTTCTTGCGATAACAAAGAGCGGCGTATGCCTCTATGCTTCAGAGACCGTCTGAAATGAAGAGATATTCTGCAGAATGTGATGTCAGAAAGGATGGGAGGGTCTAAAATACAGTTTAAAAGCTTGAACACGCTGACCAATAGCGGCCCTTAGTGCATCAGAGAAATATTACAAGAAGAAAAAAAAAGTTTACGAGGAATAGGATATAAAATATGAATTGCAACAAAAGAGAATACAGAACATACTTTCAACGAAATTTAATACGGAAGCAAAAGGGTCAAACAATCAAACCAGAAAATCTAAAATATGCCCTAATGCACATGACCCATACATCATATCGTCAAACATGCAACATAGAAAATAAAAACTTCTACATGACTGTATCTTAGATAAATATTCATCCAATGTCTTTTACAATAGCAAAAGGTTATGATTCTGATATGAATAACTTGAAAAAAAAAGTCACAAAAATTATACTGGTACACAAACTTTCAACACAAAAAATTATGAAATAATAATAATAATAATAATAATAATAATAATAATAATAATAATAATAATAATAATGTAATAATAATAATAATAATAATAATGATAATAATAATGTAATAATAATAATAATAATGTAATAAAAATATTAATAATGTAATAATACTACTACTAATAATAATATATTAATAATAATGTAGTAATAATAATAATAATAATAATAATAATAATAATAATAATAATGTAATAATAATAATAATAATAATAATGTAATAATAATAATAATAATAATAATGTAATAATAATAATGTAATAATAATAATAATAATTAAAATTATAATTATAATTATAATAATAATATAATTACAGAGTGTGCATAAAGAAAACCGAGGAAGTTAGAAAAAAATAATAATAAAAAACAAAATGGAAATCAAAAAGTCAATTTCATAACTATTTGTTTCCTGTCACCTTTAATGCTCGCAAACAAGATGCGCCTTGAATGCTCTTTTATACAGCTGTTATCGTGCTCATTTGCTAAAACTGGAGAAGTCAGGCAGATAAAAATAAATATTAAATAAGCATTAGAAAATTTTATTGATCATTTAATAATTTATCAATTAATCAATTAATCAAAGAACAAATTTAGGAAACGCAAAATGATTTATAATGTTGTATATTAGTTATACAAAATAGATCTCACCTGATCCACACAATCATCAAAGTTCAGTCTCTCCCTTTGCGCATGCGTGAGTGTCTGAGTCCCACTGGTGTCCAGACTAATGATGCTCTCACTGCAAGGTCTGCCGTATTTCACATCACTCTTTCTGGAGTCAGTGGTTCTGCAAACCTCATAATTGTACACGTGCTGTAAAGTTCCTGTGCCTCCTACATCTGCGTAAAGAGGCGGATAATACGGAATAACCGGAAGATTCGCTCCAGACTTATAAAACATCCGCTCGCGTCTCCATCTGTAGCATTTGACTGACAGTATGGCGATGATGGACACGATAAAGAGAAACGACACTACAGCCAAGGCCAAGACGAGATAGAAAGTCAGGTTATCGTTGTATTCCTTGTCGTGCGTAAAGTCAGTGAACTCCGAGAGCACCTCAGGGAAGCTGTCCGCCACCGCCACGTTAACATTGACTGTAGCTGATCGAGAGGGCTGCCCGTTGTCCTCCACTACAACAGTGAGTCTTTGTTTGACAGCATCTTTATCTGTCACTTGCCGGACAGTTCTTATTTCTCCATTCTGTGCGCCCACTTCAAACAGCGCCCTGTCTGTGGCTTTGTGCAGTTTATAGGAGAGCCAAGCATTCTGTCCAGAGTCCACATCAACAGCCACCACTTTAGTCACCAGATAACCCACATCTGCCGAACGAGGCACTATTTCAGCCACCACAGAAGCGCCTGACTGGACCGGATACAGAACCTGAGGCGCGTTGTCATTCTGGTCCTGAATCAGGATTTTGACGCTCACGTTGCTGCTGAGAGGAGGAGAGCCTCCGTCCTGCGCTTTTACGCGGATGCTAAACTCTTTTGTTTGCTCGTAATCAAAAGAACGAACAGCAAGAATCTCTCCGCTCTCTGCATTGACTGAAATAAAGGTGGAGGCAGAGACGCCATTCACAACAACATCCTCTAGAAAATAGGAGATACGCGCGTTATTGCCAGAGTCTTTGTCGCGCGCTTTAACAGATAAAACAGAGACCCCTGGAGAATTATTCTCCATGATAAATGCGGTGTATGACTGACGCTCAAACACAGGGGCGTTGTCATTTACATCAGAGATTTTCAGAGTCAGTGTTTTATTAGTGGAGAAGGATGGAGAGCCCTCATCAGTAGCTGTTATTGTGATATTATATTCAGATGTTTGTTCACGATCTAATAGCTGATCTGTTGTCACACTATAGAAGTTTGAGGCGGATGAGTGTATTTTAAAAGGCAAATTTGCACCTATAGAACATTTAACCTGTCTATTTTTACCCGAATCTAAATCTTTGACATTCAGCATCGCTATAACAGTCTCTGGTGCTGCGTCCTCTGGTATTGTGTGTGAGAATGACATTACGCTTATGACAGGGGCGTTATCGTTTACATCAGTAATTTCAATAAGTACTTTACAAGTATCTGTTAAACCACCCTTATCCGTTGCTTCAATGTCTAACTCATAGTACTTTGATAGCTCGAAATCTAAAGCACCTTTAACTGTGATCTTCCCGTTTAAAGGCCCGATGCTGAAAATATTTGAAATACTGCGGCTGCTTTGAGACAAATAATATTCAATCTCTCCATTTGTCCCCTCATCTGCATCTGTTGCGGAAACCGCAATGACAAGAGAGCCCAAAGGGGTGTTTTCGGGTAAACTAACACGATAAACAGATTGAGTGAATGACGGTGCGTTGTCGTTTGCATCAAGAACAACAATATTAATCTTAACAGCTCCAGATTTTGCAGGGCTGCCCCCGTCATATGCAGTTAGAACCAATTTATGTTCACTTTGTTTTTCTCGATCTAAAGGCACCTGCAGCACCATCTCTACATATTTAGTGCCATCAGAGCGAGATAACGATTTCAGAGTGAAAAAATCGCTGGGGTTGAGTTTATATGTCTGAAGTGTGTTAAGACCTACATCTGGATCTTTAGCACTTTCCAGTGAATATCGCGCTCCGGGAATGGCTGACTCGCTTATTTGAAAATCAATTTCCTTTCGATCAAATATAGGAGAATTATCATTGATATCTAATATTTCCACATCAATTCTATGCAGCTCCATGGGGTTTTCTAGGATGATCTGAAAATGTAAGGAGCAGGGAGACACTTGGGCGCACAGCTCCTCTCTATCTATCCTCTCTTTCACTATCAGAGTCCCTTTATCCACATTTAGACCGATGTACTCACGACTGTCCTCCGTAAAGATCCGCGCTCGACCAGATTTCAGCCTCTTAACATCCAAACCGAGATCCTGAACGATATTTCCCACCAGCGAGCCCTTTGTCATCTCCTCTGGGATAGAATAACGGACCTGCGCGCGCGCAACGGCCATGACAAAGACGCAGAGCAGGAGAGGCTGCATTAGCCATGATGAAATCCGCGACGAAGAACAACAAAGAAACGACATTATCCAGACCTTCTGGTCCACTGAAGAGGAAAATATGAAGAATAAGATAATTAAAATCGTGGAAAAAACTAAGTTCTTCCGATAACAAAGAAAGACGAACGTCTGCTTCAGAGGAGAGACCGTCTGAAATGAAGAGATATTCTGCAGAATGTGATGTCAGAAAGAAAAGGAGGGTCTAATATACAGTTAAAAGCCTGAACACACTGACCAACAGCGGCCCTTAGTGCATCAGAGAAATACTACAAGATGAACAATAAATACTAACAAGCAATAGATTATAAAAAAAACCAAAACATATTGCCAGCAAAACAGGTATCCAGTAAACACATTATTAACGAAATTTAAATTATGAAATTATGGAGGAAAAAGTGTTAAACATGTACTCCAGAAATGATAAAACATGTCTTAATGACCGTGCAATGACTTAGACAAACAATAAAAACCTCTTACATGACTATGATTTTATATAAAATGTGTGTAATTGGCAAAAACGTGAACGTTTAGAAAAACGTGAACAAATATAGTAAAAATGATTTTGGCAAACAAATTTTCCCTGTAAAAAAACATAAAACTACAATAATAATAATAATAATAATAATAATAATAATAATAATAATAATAATAATAATAATAATAATATTGTTATTATTATTATTAGTATTATTATTGATTATGAAACAGTGAGCATAAATAAAATATCACATAGAGATATATAATTATAAATAAAACCTCAGATAAGTAATAATAACAATATTGTTATTATTAATAATATTAATATCATTATTATTATCATTATTATTATTAGGCCTATTATTATACAGGAAGAATATATAAAACCTCAGAGATTTAAAAATTATTAAAAACACTTAGATAGGGCAAAAACTAAAATGGAAACCACAAAAAGTCATATTCATGACCATTTACCGAACTATAAATTAAAGGAGTCATAGATATTTAGTTTTCTTCTCTTTCTCTTTAAATGATAACACCAATATGTGCCTTTCATGTCATTCTATAAAGTTCTTATAGCGCTCGTTTACAAAAACGGTAATTCATGAAGAGAAAAAAGACCACCAAATAAACAAAAAACAATTGTTAAGAACAGACAAATGGAACCATAAATCCTATAGTAATAAATATGAACCTTTTTTAGATTGCAAGGACGAACCATTTGAGAAAACGGTCACAAACTTTAAGAGTAAAAAAAAAATGCCAAACTTACGAAAATATACGACATCGTATGTTAGTTATACAAAACAATTCTCACCTGATCCCCACAATCATCAAAATTCACTCTCTCCCTTTGCGCATGTGTGAGTGTCTGTGTTCCACTGGTGTCCAGACTAATGATGCTCTCACTACAAGGTCTGCCGTATTTCACATCACTCTTTCTGGAGTCAGTGGTTCTGCAAACCTCATAATTGTACACGTGCTGTAAAGTTCCTGTGCCTCCTACATCTGCGTAAAGAGGCGGATAATACGGTATAACCGGAAGATTCGCTCCAGACTTATAAAACATCCGCTCGCGTCTCCATCTGTAGCATTTGACTGACAGTATGGCGATGATGGACACGATAAAGAGAAACGACACTACAGCCAAGGCCAAGACGAGATAGAAAGTCAGGTTGTCGTTGTATTCCTTGTCGTGCGTAAAGTCGGGGAACTCCGAGAGCACCTCAGGGAAGCTGTCCGCCACCACCACGTTAACATTGACTGTAGCTGATCGAGAGGGCTGCCCGTTGTCCTCCACTACAACAGTGAGTCTTTGTTTGACAGCATCTTTATCTGTCACTTGCCGGACAGTTCTTATTTCTCCATTCTGTGCGCCCACTTCAAACAGCGCCCTGTCTGTGGCTTTGTGCAGTTTATAGGAGAGCCAGGCATTCTGTCCAGAGTCCACATCAACAGCCACCACTTTAGTCACCAGATAACCCACATCTGCCGAACGAGGCACTATTTCAGCCACCACAGAAGCGCCTGACTGGACCGGATACAGAACCTGAGGCGCGTTGTCATTCTGGTCCTGAATCAGGATTTTGACGCTCACGTTGCTGCTGAGAGGAGGAGAGCCTCCGTCCTGCGCTTTTACGCGGAACTGGAACTCTTTGATCTGCTCGTAATCGAAAGATCGCACTGCATGTATGACTCCACTATCAGCACTAACGGACACTAACGAGGAGACGGGCACTCCGTTAACCGACGAGTCCTCCAGTATGTAGGACACACGGGCGTTCTGGTTAAAATCTGCGTCTCTGGCTCTGACTGTGAATATGGAAAGACCAGGTGTGTTGTTTTCTTGAACAGAGGCCTGATATGAGCTCTTCTCAAAGACAGGCGCGTTATCATTCACATCTGATATCTGTAAGGAGAGAGTGACGCTGCTGGAGAGAGAGGGCACGCCCTCATCAGCACACGTCACACTGATGTTATACTCAGACTCTCGCTCGCGGTCTAAATCTCCATCAGTAACAATACTATAAAATCCATTAGACGTAGATTTTATTGTAAATGGGATGTCTTCATTTACACGACACTGAACTTGTCCGTTACTGTCAGAATCTGGGTCATTCACACTGATGATAGCAATCACAGTACTATGTGGCGAGTTCTCCGGTAACGCGTTGGATTTTGACATTACCGTAATGACAGGTGCGTTATCATTTACATCAATCACGTCGACCATTATTTTACTAGAATCAGACAGTCCACCATTATCTACTGCTCCTATATCAATTTGATAGTGCTTAAATGATTCAAAATCAATTTTACCGACTAACGTCACCTCTCCATTGTTATTGATATGAAATATATCAGACACGCCATCACTGTTTGCAATTAAATAACTAACCTCTCCGTTTGTCCCTTTATCTGAATCAGACGCGCTAACAGTAATGAGTGCAGTGCCGCTCGGCGAATTCTCTGTAATAATCGCCCTGTATATAGGCTTAGTAAAAACTGGAGCATTATCGTTTGCATCAAGCACTGTAATATGAATCTGAACTGTACCTGATTTAGGTGGCTCTCCACCATCTACTGCGGTTAATATTAAAGACACGTTTTCCTGTTTTTCTCGATCCAAAGGCTTCTGAAGAATCATTTCAACCTTTTTACTCCCATCACTCTGACCGTGAAGTTTCAAATTAAAATGATCAGTAGGCTGCAGAAAATAACTCTGAAGACCATTAGCGCCAATGTCTGCATCTATCGCTTTCTCCAGCATGAATTTCGATCCGACAACAGCAGACTCACTAATCTCAAATCGTCTCTCATCTCTTTTAAAAATAGGAGAATTATCATTTATGTCTGTAATTTCAACTGTTACCCTAAACAGCTCCATGGGATTTTCGAGTATGATCTGTAAATGCAGCGCGCAAGGCGTTGTCTGTCCGCACAGCGCCTCTCGGTCTATTCTCTCTTTGATAAGGAGGACTCCTCTTTCTTTATTCAGCTCGATGTATTCAGCGCTGTCTCCTGTATAAATCCGCGCTTTGCCCGATTTCAGCCTCTTTAAATCTAAACCCAAATCCTGCGCTATGTTCCCGACTAAAGAGCCTTTGGCCATTTCCTCAGGAATGGAGTAACTGACCTGCCCGAGAGCTGAACTGAGAGAGAGAAACCAAATAAACAGCAGTACTTGCCGCGCCATTGTTCTGTCCGACATTGTGCTCAAGACCAAAAAAATATATAAAAATAAAAAATAAGCCACAGAATATCCAAATCAGAGTCGCAATGTGTTCAAGTCCAAACTAAAAGCAGTCCAATACTAATAGGGAATCTCTGAGTAAACGCCTAATCATATATCCATAGATGACTGTTCATTGCTGCCACGATGTCCTCTGTGTTGTGCCCCTGCAGGTTATGCACACGGCTCAGACTCTTTCTTCTTAATATGTACTGTGGGAGAGGGGCGGTATTGCTGGATTTATGAGCTCTCAGTCTCATCACCCTGACAAACAGCGGCACTTTGAGACCATTTTGGGTTACTACAAAAATACATTTATACTTAATGAATGATATATTCAGTTACAATATGCAGCAAGCGAGAAAGTAAAACTGATGCAAATTTAACACATGGGTTCCTATTTTAATTGAATTAAAAATATGCATTTGCTAAATAAATAAATAAATAAATAAATAAAACATTAAGGAAACTGATAATTTTGAACTCTTTTTGAAAATGTAGTTAATCTGCCATTGCTAGGTAATTTATTCCATCGAGCACAATTGCCTTTTATCATTCACAGAGTGAAACAAACCTACAATGAAAAACATATATACACCCCTGAACCTCTACATACAATTTATAAATAGTCTTTAACATATCAGAGCATGTTCTGGGTTAAAATCTGGAGCGGAGGCAAAATACATAAATTCAGCACCCTGGACAGCGAAGCAAAGGTGATGATTCAGAACGCTGTTTGCTTTCAATAGTTTAGATCTTTTAGAAATAATAATAATAATAATAATAATAATAATAATAATAATAATAATAATAACAAAATTTATTTATGAATCAGTTTTATAAGCCATGTCTTTATAAACATGATAAAATATCTGAAAAGAAACGTCTACTTACAGTGTTCGACAGTTATTTAAATGAAAGCGAGCTAATAATAAATAAACTGAACCGGTATGCGTTTATAGTAAAGCTTACCTTATCAGAATCATCGAAGTTCAGCCTCTCCCTTTGCGCATGCGTGAGTGTCTGAGTTCCACTGGTGTCCAGACTAATGATGCTCTCACTGCAAGGTCTGCCGTATTTCACATCACTCTTTCTGGAGTCAGTGGTTCTGCAAACCTCATAATTGTACACGTGCTGTAAAGTTCCTGTGCCTCCTACATCTGCGTAAAGAGGCGGATAATACGGAATAACCGGAAGATTCGCTCCAGACTTATAAAACATCCGCTCGCGTCTCCATCTGTAGCATTTGACTGACAGTATGGCGATGATGGACACGATAAAGAGAAACGACACTACAGCCAAGGCCAAGACGAGATAGAAAGTCAGGTTGTCGTTGTATTCCTTGTCGTGCGTAAAGTCGGGGAACTCCGAGAGCACCTCAGGGAAGCTGTCCGCCACCGCCACGTTAACACTGACTGTAGCTGATCGAGAGGGCTGCCCGTTGTCCTCCACTACAACAGTGAGTCTTTGTTTGACAGCATCTTTATCTGTCACTTGCCGGACAGTTCTTATTTCTCCATTCTGTGCGCCCACTTCAAACAGCGCCCTGTCTGTGGCTTTGTGCAGTTTATAGGAGAGCCAGGCATTCTGTCCAGAGTCCACATCAACAGCCACCACTTTAGTCACCAGATAACCCACATCTGCCGAACGAGGCACTATTTCAGCCACCACAGAAGCGCCTGACTGGACCGGATACAGAACCTGAGGCGCGTTGTCATTCTGGTCCTGAATCAGGATTTTGACGCTCACGTTGCTGCTGAGAGGAGGAGAGCCTCCGTCCTGCGCTTTTACGCGGAACTGGAACTCTTTGATCTGCTCGTAATCGAAAGATCGCACTGCATGTATGACTCCACTATCAGCACTAACGGACACTAACGAGGAGACGGGCACTCCGTTAACCGACGAGTCCTCCAGTATGTAGGACACACGGGCGTTCTGGTTAAAATCTGCGTCTCTGGCTCTGACTGTGAATATGGAAAGACCAGGTGTGTTGTTTTCTTGAACAGAGGCCTGATATGAGCTCTGCTCAAAGACAGGCGCGTTATCATTCACGTCTGATATCTGTAAGGAGAGAGTGACGCTGCTGGAGAGAGAGGGCACGCCCTCATCAGCACACGTCACACTGATGTTATACTCAGACTCTCGCTCGCGGTCTAAATCTCCATCAGTGACTAAACTGAAGAAATTAGTATTTGTCGACTTTAATGTAAAAGGAAGATTTTCGTTAACTGAACAATACATTTTACCATTTTCTCCCGCGTCTGGATCTTGGACGTTTATCATTGTTACAACTGTGCCATAATTAGAGTTTTCAGTTATGGTAGTTAATTTAGACATAATACTTATGAGGGGTGTATTGTCATTCATATCAATCACATCCACATCGATTTTGCAAGAATCAGTCAGACCCCCGTCATCGCTTGCTTGTACGTGAATTTGATAATGCCGAGCTTTCTCGTAATCTACAGTCCCTATCACTCTCACTTCACCGTTTGCTTCATTAATTTCAAACAATTTCAATAAGTCGTCGAGTGTATTTTTGATTGAAAACCTTATTTTGCTATTTAAGCCTTCATCTAGGTCAGATGCACTTACTGTCGTTACAATTGTTCCTTTAGGAGCATTCTCTTTAATGGTGGCTTTGTAAATTTTCTGCGAAAAAACAGGCGCATTATCGTTCACATCCAGCACAGTAATATGGATATGTGCAGTACCAGACAGCTGTGGATCTCCTCCATCTATCGCTGTCAAAACCAGAGACAAATGTTCTTGTTTTTCGCGATCAAGGGGTTTCTGAAGAATCATTTCTATGAGTTTACCTCCATCTCCCTGACTTTGCAGTTTTAAAGAAAAATTATCTGTGGGCTTTAATGTATATGTTTGCAGGCCGTTTACTCCGACGTCTAAATCTATTGCTCTCTCTAAAACAAACACTGCTCCAGTTACAGCTGACTCACTTATTCTGAATATCATCTCAGTCATTTTAAAAAAAGGCGAATGATCATTTACATCTGTAACTTCGACTGTAACCGAGTAAAATTCCATTGGGTTTTCAAGTATAATCTGTAAATGCAGCGCGCAAGGCGTTGTCTGTCCGCACAGCGCCTCTCGGTCTATTCTCTCTTTGATAAGGAGGACTCCTCTTTCTTTATTCAGCTCGATGTATTCAGCGCTGTCTCCTGTATAAATCCGCGCTTTCCCCGATTTCAGCCTCTTTAAATCTAAACCCAAATCCTGCGCTATGTTCCCGACTAAAGAGCCTTTGGCCATTTCCTCAGGAATGGAGTAACTGACCTGCCCGAGAGCTGAACTGAGAGAGAGAAACCAAATAAACAGCAGTACTTGCCGCGCCATTGTTCTGTCCGACATTTTGCAGAAGACCAGAGAAGGAAGATTAAAGAAGAAGGCAAATATGTAGATCCTAGAAACGAAAGGAAATCATGTGTACATCCAAAGTAAAAAAGAAAAATGTGTAAATCCAGGAGAATAATTATGTATAGAGTATCTCCGTGTTTTGTCTTCTCTCTCCTCCTCAGACTGTGCTCTCAGCTTCTGTCTCTCTCTAATAATATGGAGATGATGGGGGTGGAACTGCAGCAGATCTGCTCTCTACACTGACATATTGACCAACAGCGGCACTATGAGTTCATTCTGAAGAACTACAGAATCTATCAAATATATAAAGCTTTACCTCAGTATCATACACATCCCAGAAAGCAGTGTACTAAATGCGCAGTACTACACATCTTTATAAAAAAACAAAAACAAAACAACAACAACAGCTACGTAAAAAAATACACATATTAGAAGTTTGAGTAAAACCTGAATGAATAAATAAATATATTTATTTCTGTATTTCAAGATTGATCAGACGCAATATGAACACACATCAAATAAACAAAAGATTTGCCAAAATGAAAGCAACAACGATCAATTAATGAATACAATTGTGTATAGTTTAGTTTTAAAAGTGAGGACAGACCATTAAACTGAGGAAAATCTGACAATTATCATATTTTTAGAGAGCTGAGAAGAATAAGAGGGTAATGACCACCATAACCGCATTTCAGCACCACGGTCAGCGAAGCAAACACTGGCTATAATTGCTCACTGGATTGCGAAAACAAGTGAAAGTTATGTTAACAAAATCTCTAGCCTATATTTCAGTAGAATATACTGTGAGACACCAACTAAAAATAAGAGAAAACGGATAATACTTAAAACAGGACAAAAGCAAATTCTACTCAGGGTAAATGAAAACAAGACCGAAAATCGGTGTGAGATAGAAAAAATGTCAGACTCTTTTTCCATTCCATCATTCAAGACTCATTTAATCCACAAACAACAGAGAACAATTATTTTCAGAGAATAACTGCCGAAAATAGCCTATACAGCACTTAAAACTCCACCGAATCACTCACTTTCCTTGGGCTTTCAGTCCCTGATTTATCAGTGGTTGCGACAGCAGAATGAAGCACCCAAATTAAACTAAACAAATAATAAAAAATAATAATAATAAATTATAAAAAAAAAAAAAAAAAAAAAAATATATATATATATATATATATATATATATATATATATATATATATATATATATATATATATATATATATATATATATATATATATATTAGATTAGATTAGATTAGATTCAACTTTATTGTCATTACACATGTACAAGTACAAGGCAACGAAATGCAGTTTAGGTCTAACCAGCAGTGCAATAGCAGCAAGTGCAGGATACAGGTATAAGTTATAAAGTGCAGTTATAGAAAAAATATGGTAATATTTACAGATGGATGTACTATGAACATTATATACAGGTTTTATTAGCTATGAACAGATTTACAATAAATGAATATATGTACAGGATGCTATTAATAGCAGAAGTGTGCAGATAGATAAACATAATTACAAATGTCCATGTGCTGTGGGTATGTCCAGTTCAAATAAATGAACTGGACACACCCATATATACCTGAATATATATATAATAGCATTTATTTTACAAAATAATTTCATAAAAACAAGTATACTGACGCAGAGACAATTAGTGAATGCGTCAATAATTCAAACTAAAATTAGCTTCTTTAAATAATTAATTAAAAGCATCGCAAACGTTATTAAACAATTCTCACCTGATCATCAAAATCTCCACTGACCAGTTTTCCCCTTTGCGCATGCGTGAGTGTCTGTGTTCCACTGGTGTCCAGACTAATAATGCTCTCACTGCAAGGTCTGCCGTATTTCACATCACTCTTTCTGGAGTCAGTGGTTCTGCAAACCTCATAATTGTACACGTGCTGTAAAGTTCCTGTGCCTCCTACATCTGCGTAAAGAGGTGGATAATACGGAATAACCGGAAGATTCGCTCCAGACTTATAAAACATCCGCTCGCGTCTCCATCTGTAGCATTTGACTGACAGTATGGCGATGATGGACACGATAAAGAGAAACGACACTACAGCCAAGGCCAAGACGAGATAGAAGTCAGGTTGTCGTTGTATTCCTTGTCGTGCGTAAAGTCAGAGAACTCCGAGAGCACCTCAGGGAAGCTGTCCGCCACCGCCACGTTAACATTGACTGTAGCTGATCGAGAGGGCTGCCCGTTGTCCTCCACTACAACAGTGAGTCTTTGTTTGACAGCATCTTTATCTGTCACTTGCCGGACAGTTCTTATTTCTCCATTCTGTGCGCCCACTTCAAACAGCGCCCTGTCTGTGGCTTTGTGCAGTTTATAGGAGAGCCAGGCATTCTGTCCAGAGTCCACATCAACAGCCACCACTTTAGTCACCAGATAACCCACATCTGCCGAACGAGGCACTATTTCAGCCACCACAGAAGCGCCTGACTGGACCGGATACAGAACCTGAGGCGCGTTGTCATTCTGGTCCTGAATCAGGATTTTGACGCTCACGTTGCTGCTGAGAGGAGGAGAGCCTCCGTCCTGCGCTTTTACGCGGAACTGGAACTCTTTGATCTGCTCGTAATCGAAAGATCGCACTGCATGTATGACTCCACTATCAGCACTAACGGACACTAACGAGGAGACGGGCACTCCGTTAACCGACGAGTCCTCCAGTATGTAGGACACACGGGCGTTCTGGTTAAAATCTGCGTCTCTGGCTCTGACTGTGAATATGGAAAGACCAGGTGTGTTGTTTTCTTGAACAGAGGCCTGATATGAGCTCTTCTCAAAGACAGGCGCGTTATCATTCACATCTGATATCTGTAAGGAGAGAGTGACGCTGCTGGAGAGAGAGGGCACGCCCTCATCAGCACACGTCACACTGATGTTATACTCAGACTCTCGCTCGCGGTCTAAATCTCCATCAGTGACTAAACTGAAGAAATTATTAGTTGTTGATTTGAGACTAAAAGGCATATTATCGTTAATAGAGCACTGAACCTTTCCATTCTCACCAGAATCTGAGTCTTGCACATTAAGCATAGTCACGACCGTGCCTGATTTTGAATTCTCCGAAAGAGTGCTCGTTTTTGACATTATATTAATTACTGGTTTGTTGTCATTCACGTCGATTATATCAACAATCACTTTGCAAGTGTCGGAGTGACGACCAGGGTCTCTGGCTTGAACATCAATTTGATAATGTTTAACTTTTTCGTAGTCTATATCGCCAGATAACTTCAACACTCCATCACTTCTGTCGATTTCAAAGAGGTTAATTGTGCCACCAGTAGACTTCGCAATATGATACTCTACCTTGCCATTTTGTCCTTGGTCAGCATCTGATGCTTTCACTGTTGTTAAAACTGTACCATTCGGAGAATTCTCTGCAACACTGGCTTTATAAACAGACATAAAACAAATCGGAGCGTTATCATTTGCGTCCTCAACTGTTATTATAATCGGAATTGTTCCAGACAGCTGTGGGTCTCCTCCGTCCACTGCAGTAAGAACAAGAGAAATATGCTCCTGTTTTTCTCGATCTAAAGGTTTTTGTAACATCATTTCAACATTTTTGGTACCATCCGGCATGTCTTGAGTCTTTAAAATAAAATGATCGGCGGGCTGTAGGAAATAACTCTGCACTCCGTTTAAGCCAACATCATCATCTACGGCTGTTTCTAAAACAAATTTAGCTCCTGTCGGAGATGATTCGCTTATATCAAATTTGATCTCTTTATCTGCAAAAACGGGAGCGTTGTCATTAACGTCTAAAATCTCAACTGTAATGCTATAAAACTCCATTGGATTTTCTAACGTGATCTGAAAATGCAGCGCGCAAGGCGTTGTCTGTCCGCATAGCGCCTCTCGGTCTATTCTCTCTTTGATAAGGAGGACTCCTCTTTCTTTATTCAGCTCGATGTATTCAGCGCTGTCTCCTGTATAAATCCGCGCTTTCCCCGATTTCAGCCTCTTTAAATCTAAACCCAAATCCTGCGCTATGTTCCCGACTAAAGAGCCTTTGGCCATTTCCTCAGGAATGGAGTAACTGACCTGCCCGAGAGCTGAACTGAGAGAGAGAAACCAAATAAACAGCAGTACTTGCCGCGCCATTGTTCTGTCCGACATTTTGCAGAAGATCAGAGAAGGAAGATTAAAGAAGAAATCAAAATCAGTCCAAAACCCTCCAGAAAATCATGTATAAATCCAAAGATACTTGAACTAGCAACAACAACAAAAAATTAGTTCCAAGAGAATGATAATGAATAGAGTATCTCCGTGTTTTGTCTTCTCTCTCCTTCTCAGACTGTGCTCTCAGCTTCTGTCTCTCTCTAATAATATGGAGATGATGGGGGTGGAACTGCAGCAGATCTGCTCTCTACACTGACATATTGACCAACAGCGGCACTATGAGTTCATTCTGAAGAACTACATACCATGTAAAATTAAAATACTTTTATCGCAATGTCAGACGTGTAAAGAAAGCAATTTAATGAAAAAAGGTTCTAAAAACATATAATAAAAATATGCCGACAACAACACAAATTGCTATTAAATACAATGACTATGAGTCTGTGTGGATGAGGATTTACAGTAAATAATAAAAAATACAAGCCACGTTAGCTCAGTTTTGATCATGCCTTATTTGATCAGATCAATTAGCCTGAATAAAATTCACAAATAAACGTAAAAAACGATGTTATTATTACTAAAACAGTTTCTAGTTTTATTTTAAACAGGAGAACATGTCATTAGGCTGTTGGAAAACTAAAAAGATCGTCTTATGCTTGAAGATATTGCGAACATGAGGTAAATAACTGCGTAACCGCATTTCAGGACCATGGTCAGGGAATCTATTCTGCTGACAAGAATTACTAATTTATTGAACAATCAAAAGAGAGAGATATGCAAGGAAAAAAATATATAATGGCAATTTATATACTGTAATAAGAGTAAAACCAAACTGTGCCTCAGGATCACGATGTAAACGATGCCACTGTACTCTGTACACAGAGTACTGTAATAGTTTAAGCAACGTTACTACAGAATACACAATACTGTCACGTTCATCAAACTATAACAATAGTTAAAATATGCAAAAGAAAAGAATCACCTTATTTTATACAAAAGATTATGAAAAAAGTATGACTCAGATCAGAAAACGCATCAGTGAAAGTGCAGAATAAACATTTCTATAAAAAATAAACAAAATATAATAACGAAATAAATTAAAACAAACGAAATATAGTGAAATAAATAATTATAGTTTTAAAACAGTGCGAAATAAATAACTATAACATATTTCTCACCTGATTATCGCAATCATTAAAATTCAGTCTTTCCCTTTGCGCATGCGTGAGTGTCTGTGTTCCACTGGTGTCCAGACTAATAATGCTCTCACTGCAAGGTCTGCCGTATTTCACATCACTCTTTTCTGGAGTCAGTGGTTCTGCAAACCTCATAATTGTACACGTGCTGTAAAGTTCCTGTGCCTCCTACAATCTGCGTAAAGAGGCGGATAATACGGAATAACCGGAAGATTCGCTCCAGACTTATAAACATCCGCTCGCGTCTCCATCTGTAGCATTTGACTGACAGTATGGCGATGATGGACACGATAAAGAGAAACGACACTACAGCCAAGGCCAAGACGAGATAGAAAGTCAGGTTGTCGTTGTATTCCTTGTCGTGCTTAAAGTCGGGGAACTCCGAGAGCACCTCAGGGAAGCTGTCCGCCACCGCCACGTTAACATTGACTGTAGCTGATCGAGAGGGCTGCCCGTTGTCCTCCACTACAACAGTGAGTCTTTGTTTGACAGCATCTTTATCTGTCACTTGCCGGACAGTTCTTATTTCTCCATTCTGTGCGCCCACTTCAAACAGCGCCCTGTCTGTGGCTTTGTGCAGTTTATAGGAGAGCCAGGCATTCTGTCCAGAGTCCACATCAACAGCCACCACTTTAGTCACCAGATAACCCACATCTGCCGAACGAGGCACTATTTCAGCCACCACAGAAGCGCCTGACTGGACCGGATACAGAACCTGAGGCGCGTTGTCATTCTGGTCCTGAATCAGGATTTTGACGCTCACGTTGCTGCTGAGAGGAGGAGAGCCTCCGTCCTGCGCTTTACGCGGAACTGGAACTCTTTGATCTGCTCGTAATCGAAAGATCGCACTGCATGTATGACTCCACTATCAGCACTAACGGACACTAACGAGGAGACGGGCACTCCGTTAACCGACGAGTCCTCCAGTATGTAGGACACACGGGCGTTCTGGTTAAAATCTGCGTCTCTGGCTCTGACTGTGAATATGGAAAGACCAGGTGTGTTGTTTTCTTGAACAGAGGCCTGATATGAGCTCTGCTCAAAGACAGGCGCGTTATCATTCACATCTGATATCTGTAAGGAGAGAGTGACGCTGCTGGAGAGAGAGGGCACGCCCTCATCAGCACACGTCACACTGATGTTATACTCAGACTCTCGCTCGCGGTCTAAATCTCCATCTGTGACTAAACTGAAGAAATTAGTATTTGTCGACTTTAAAGTTAATGGAATGATCTCGTTAATAGAACAACTTATTTTACCATTTTCCCCCGCATCTTGATCTTGCGCGTTTATCACTGTAACAACGGTTCCGAACTTTGAGTCTTCAGATATGCTGTTTAATTTAGACATTATGTTAATGATGGGTTTATTATCATTTATATCAATCACATCCAAATCAATTTTACAAGAATCTGTCAGACCCCCGTCATCGCTCGCTTGTACGTGAATTTGATAATGTCGAGCTTTCTCGTAATCTACAGTCCCTATCACTCTCACTTCACCGTTTGCTTCATTAATTTCAAATAATTCAGGAACATTGTCGAGGCTGTTTGTAATCGCGTATGTTACTTTGCCGTAAGAGCCCTCGTCCAAATCTGATGCGCTCACAGTCGTTACAGCTGTGCCTTTGACTGCATTCTCAGTGATGCTCGCTTTATATATCTTCTGTGTAAAAACAGGCGCATTATCGTTTGCATCCAACACTGTAATATGGATCTGTGCAGTACCCGACAGCTGTGGATCTCCTCCATCTATCGCTGTCAGAACCAGAGACAAATGTTCTTGTTTTTCGCGATCAAGGGGTTTCTGAAGTATCATTTCTACTAGTTTACTACCATCTGCCTGACTTTGTAATTTTAGTGAAAAATGATCTGTGGGCTTTAATGTGTATGTCTGCAAACCGTTTATTCCGACGTCTAAATCCATCGCTCTGTCTAAAACAAACATTGCTCCAGTTACAGCTGATTCACTGATCCTAAATCGCATCTCAGACCTTTTAAAAGAAGGCGAATGATCATTTACATCTGTTATTTCGACTGTAACAGAGTAAAATTCGATTGGATTTTCGAGTATAATCTGAAAATGCAGCGCGCAAGGCGTTGTCTGTCCGCACAGCGCCTCTCGGTCTATTCTCTCTTTGATAAGGAGGACTCCTCTTTCTTTATTCAGCTCGATGTATTCAGCGCTGTCTCCTGTATAAATCCGCGCTTTCCCCGATTTCAGCCTCTTTAAATCTAAACCCAAATCCTGCGCTATGTTCCCGACTAAAGAGCCTTTGGCCATTTCCTCAGGAATGGAGTAACTGACCTGCCCGAGAGCTGAACTGAGAGAGAGAAACCAAATAAACAGCAGTACTTGCCGCGCCATTGTTCTGTCCGACATTTTGCAGAAGACCAGAGAAGGAAGATTAAAGACGAAGGCAAATATGTAGATCCCAGAAACTTAAGGAAAACGTGTATATATCCAAAGTGAAAAGAATAAAAATAATCTGTAAATCCAAGAGAATGATTATGAACAGAGTATCTCCGTGTTTTGTCTTCTCTCTCCTCCTCAGACTGTGCTCTCAGCTTCTGTCTCTCTCTAATAATATGGAGATGATGGGGGTGTAACTGCAGCAGATCTGCTCTCTACACTGACATATTGACCAACAGCGGCACTATGAGTTCATTCTGAAGAACTACAGAAATGACTAAAAACATGCAGTATATTCACAGTATAACACGCGTTATAAAATGATCTCCCGTTAAATCATAACTCAAATACAACCGTCTTGAAAGGTAATCAATATGCAATCTAAAAATAAGAAATGAGGCATGATTTTAAATTAAACATATAAAAAATAACCCAACAAGCCGAAAGCATTATAAAATAAAAAGTATTATATAGTACAAATATAGATGCACTCTTGTCAACGGAATGTGTTGAAAACATATCTAATAACAATTAATAAACATATAAAATACGTGAATAAGGCAGTTTAATGTACTTTAAAAAATCTAAGACAAAGTTTTCGAAGAGTTTTTATTTATTAAGTACTTGAAATATAGGAGAAACAATCATGAAACGTAAACCATTTCAGCACCATGGTCAGCTACGGTTACTACAGTTCAAGCTTCACTAAAGATATTCGGCTTTCAAAACTAAAATGTGTTCAAAGAGGACAGGGGATGGTCAAAGTAGAACAATATATTACCATAATTTAAAATGATGTATTTTTGTTTTGTAGGGCTTTTGAAGGATGCGTCCGTAATGGTTGCTTCACGCACGTGTATAACAGTAGTTGAGATGTCCGGTGATCATTAGGCACTCGCTTTGAAGTGAGATAAACCGCATAACGCATTACAACCGAAAAATGAACACAAAATATCTAATATCACAAGAAAACAAGCAGAAACAAATTGAATAAAAATACCACACAACACCACAACATTAAAAAGACAAACTATTGCAGCAATTGGCCTTTTATCATTTTGTAAAACAGTAAATATATCATAAGGCATGGATGGTTTGAGTGGTTTCAGTCTCTATAAAAAATTACAACACATATTGTTAATAAGAAAGCCTCACCTGATCATCAAAATCTCCACTGACCAGATTTCCTCTTTGCGCATGCGTGAGTGTCTGTGTTCCACTGGTGTCCAGACTAATAATGCTCTCACTACAAGGTCTGCCGTATTTCACATCACTCTTTCTGGAGTCAGTGGTTCTGCAAACCTCATAATTGTACACGTGCTGTAAAGTTCCTGTGCCTCCTACATCTGCGTAAAGAGGCGGATAATACGGAATAACCGGAAGATTCGCTCCAGACTTATAAAACATCCGCTCGCGTCTCCATCTGTAGCATTTGACTGACAGTATGGCGATGATGGACACGATAAAGAGAAACGACACGACAGCCAAGGCCAAGACGAGATAGAAAGTCAGGTTGTCGTTGTATTCCTTGTCGTGCTTAAAGTCAGAGAACTCCGAGAGCACCTCAGGGAAGCTGTCCGCCACCGCCACGTTAACATTGACTGTAGCTGATCGAGAGGGCTGCCCGTTGTCCTCCACTACAACAGTGAGTCTTTGTTTGACAGCATCTTTATCTGTCACTTGCCGGACAGTTCTTATTTCTCCATTCTGTGCGCCCACTTCAAACAGCGCCCTGTCTGTGGCTTTGTGCAGTTTATAGGAGAGCCAGGCATTCTGTCCAGAGTCCACATCAACAGCCACCACTTTAGTCACCAGATAACCCACATCTGCCGAACGAGGCACTATTTCAGCCACCACAGAAGCGCCTGACTGGACCGGATACAGAACCTGAGGCGCGTTGTCATTCTGGTCCTGAATCAGGATTTTGACGCTCACGTTGCTGCTGAGAGGAGGAGAGCCTCCGTCCTGCGCTTTTACGCGGAACTGGAACTCTTTGATCTGCTCGTAATCGAAAGATCGCACTGCATGTATGACTCCACTATCAGCACTAACGGACACTAACGAGGAGACGGGCACTCCGTTAACCGACGAGTCCTCCAGTATATAGGACACACGGGCGTTCTGGTTAAAATCTGCGTCTCTGGCTCTGACTGTGAATATGGAAAGACCAGGTGTGTTGTTTTCTTGAACAGAGGCCTGATATGAGCTCTGCTCAAAGACAGGCGCGTTATCATTCACATCTGATATCTGTAAGGAGAGAGTGACGCTGCTGGAGAGAGAGGGCACGCCCTCATCAGCACACGTCACACTGATGTTATACTCAGACTCTCGCTCGCGGTCTAAATCACCATCAGTGACTAAACTGAAGAAATTATTATTATTGGATTTAAGAGAAAACGGAATATTTTCATTAACAGAACACTGAACTTTCCCATTTTCTCCCGAATCAGCATCCTGAACATTAATCATTGTAACCACAGTCTCAGAAGCGGAGTTTTCAGATATAACGTTCGTTCTAGACATGATATTGATCACTGGATTATTGTCATTTATATCAATAACATCAAGTATGATCTTACATGAATCAGTCAGGCCACCGTGATCACTCGCCTGCACGCGTATCTCATAGTTGCGAGCTTTCTCAAAATCTATTTTACCGACCACACTGACCTGGCCATTATCCTTATTAATGTCAAATAATTGCTGAACATTATCTTCCATGTTGGCAATGGAATACTCAATTTTACTATTTATACCCTCGTCGGCGTCAGTTGCGCTCACTGTGGACACAATAGTGTCTTTTGGCGCATTTTCAGTAACAGTTGCTTTATAAACGGACTGCATGAACACAGGCGCATTGTCGTTTACGTCTAAAACAGTGATGTGAATATCGATACTTCCAGATAACTGAGGATCTCCTCCATCAACAGCTGTGAGGACTAGTTTTATATCATTCTGTTTTTCACGATCTAAAGGCTTTTGAAGAACCATTTCCACGTTTTTTCCGTCTCCTGCTTGATTTTTATATTTAAGATTAAAATTATCTGTTGGCTTCAGCATATAGCTTTGAAGGCCGTTAATTCCCACGTCAAGATCTACAGCAGGCTCCAACATAAATTTAGACCCTAAAATAGCGGTTTCACTAATTCTAAAAACAACCTTGCTATTTTTAAAACTAGGAGTGTTGTCATTAATATCTACTATTTCAATAGTAACGCTAAAAAACTCCATGGGATTTTCGAGTATAATCTGTAAATGCAGCGCGCAAGGCGTTGTCTGTCCGCACAGCGCCTCTCTGTCTATTCTCTCTTTGATAAGGAGGACTCCTCTTTCTTTATTCAGCTCGATGTATTCAGCGCTGTCTCCTGTATAAATCCGCGCTTTCCCCGATTTCAGCCTCTTTAAATCTAAACCCAAATCCTGCGCTATGTTCCCGACTAAAGAGCCTTTGGCCATTTCCTCAGGAATGGAGTAACTGACCTGCCCGAGAGCTGAACTGAGAGAGAGAAACCAAATAAACAGCAGTACTTGCCGCGCCATTGTTCTGTCCGACATTTTGCAGAAGACCAGAGAAGGAAGATTAAAGAAGTCAAATATGTAGATCCTAGAAAATGAAGGAAATCATTTGTATATCCAAAGTGAAAAGAATAAAAATAATCTGTAAATCCAAGAGAATGATAATCAATAGAGTATGTCCGTGTTTTGTCTTCTCTCTCCTCCTCAGACTGTGCTCTCAGCTTCTGTCTCTCTCTAATAATATGGAGATGATGGGGGTGGAACTGCAGCAGATCTGCTCTCTTCACTGACATATTGACCAACAGCGGCACTATGAGTTCATTCTGAAGAACTACAGAAAAAAAAGGTTTGAACAGTATAAAACGTCTTTGTAATTACCTCCCGACAGACGAATAAAAGGTAAAAATGCTAAATTAAAATTGCCAATTTTAAGAAAAATGTAACCGTCCAAAAACAGTTGATTTATTTCTTTTTTTTTCAAAAGGGGGAAAATGACTAGTTAAGAAATGAGCGCAAACGTACACGTGATCTAATCGGAATAATAGTAGTAAACGTAAAATACATAATAAACCGAAAATATGACTATGACATAATACAAATCTTTTACTTCTTTATAAACATTTGTACCTGGAAGTACATACAAATTATTTAAGGTGTTGTCATGAATTTAGATCAAGAAGAAAAGTTAGAAAGGTGCAAGACCGCGTTTCAGCACCACGGCCAGTTACAATGACTGAAGATGAGCTGTGCAATCTTCACAAGCACACGATGAACGATTGAAAATATGTCTGAGGGAAAAAAGCGGAAGGAAAACAACTGTGGATATCAAATAGTAGGATATATTTAAAGATAATTACCAGCCAATTAACACCGGAGTACAAAGATGGTCATTTTTAGGCATTTCAGTAGACCAGGATTTATCAAAGTGCACTGACAAAAAATGTTCGACCAATTACTAAAATTAAACTGATTGAAATACTTTACGGATAATTTAGTCATAATAATGAACATCACACTAAAATATAATATCAAAACAAATCACATCTACCGATAGAAACGAATGTATTGTGGAAAAAAGTAGGGCTGTAAAATGCACTCTTTAAATAAACAAGCAAAGGAGGTATATAAAATAAAAATGTGAGATCAGAAAAAATCTGATTATTTGAAATCGGACATTCCTTCATTGAAGAAATTAAATTAAACCAGAGAAACTCAATACATACATTAACATAATTCAAATTAGGTCCGTATTATTAAATTACGTAAAAATACTGAAACGATGCAACCATGAAACACAAGGGTATGGAGATAACTTACTTGTTAATGTCCGCAAAGTGGTGGACACATTTTATGCACGAATCATTTAGTGTTTGGCTGTTAAAAATGCTGCTACACAAATACACTGAGATTTAAAAAGAAATCTCACCTGATCATCAAATGATTCGTTGACCAGTTTTCCCCTTTGCGCATGCGTGAGTGTCTGTGTCCCACTGGTGTCCAGACTAATAATGCTCTCACTGCAAGGTCTGCCGTATTTCACATCACTCTTTCTGGAGTCAGTGGTTCTGCAAACCTCATAATTGTACACGTGCTGTAAAGTTCCTGTGCCTCCTACATCTGCGTAAAGAGGCGGATAATACGGAATAACCGGAAGATTCGCTCCAGACTTATAAAACATCCGCTCGCGTCTCCATCTGTAGCATTTGACTGACAGTATGGCGATGATGGACACGATAAAGAGAAACGACACTACAGCCAAGGCCAAGACGAGATAGAAAGTCAGGTTGTCGTTGTATTCCTTGTCGTGCGTAAAGTCGGTGAACTCCGAGAGCACCTCAGGGAAGCTGTCCGCCACCGCCACGTTAACATTGACTGTAGCTGATCGAGAGGGCTGCCCGTTGTCCTCCACTACAACAGTGAGTCTTTGTTTGACAGCATCTTTATCTGTCACTTGCCGGACAGTTCTTATTTCTCCATTCTGTGCGCCCACTTCAAACAGCGCCCTGTCTGTGGCTTTGTGCAGTTTATAGGAGAGCCAGGCATTCTGTCCAGAGTCCACATCAACAGCCACCACTTTAGTCACCAGATAACCCACATCTGCCGAACGAGGCACTATTTCAGCCACCACAGAAGCGCCTGACTGGACCGGATACAGAACCTGAGGCGCGTTGTCATTCTGGTCCTGAATCAGGATTTTGACGCTCACGTTGCTGCTGAGAGGAGGAGAGCCTCCGTCCTGCGCTTTTACGCGGAACTGGAACTCTTTGATCTGCTCGTAATCGAAAGATCGCACTGCATGTATGACTCCACTATCAGCACTAACGGACACTAACGAGGAGACGGACACTCCGTTAACCGACGAGTCCTCCAGTATGTAGGACACACGGGCGTTCTGGTTAAAATCTGCGTCTCTGGCTCTGACTGTGAATATGGAAAGACCAGGTGTGTTGTTTTCTTGAACAGAGGCCTGATATGAGCTCTTCTCAAAGATAGGCGCGTTATCATTCACATCTGATATCTGTAAGGAGAGAGTGACGCTGCTGGAGAGAGAGGGCACGCCCTCATCAGCACACGTCACACTGATGTTATACTCAGACTCTCGCTCGCGGTCTAAATCTCCATCAGTGACTAAACTGAAGAAATTATTATTATTGGATTTAAGAGAAAACGGAATATTTTCATTAACAGAACACTGAACTTTTCCATTTTCTCCCGAATCAACATCCTGAATATTAATCATTGTAACCACAGTCTCAGAAGCGGAATTTTCAGCTATCACGTTTGTTTTAGACATGATATTGATCACTGGAGTATTATCATTAACATCAATGACATCCACAATGATTTTACAAGAATCAGTAAAGCCTCCATGATCACTCGCTTGTACGCGTATCTCAAAGTGTCGAGCTTGTTCATAATCAACCAGACCGATCAATCTTACTTTACCATCAGTCTCGCTTATTTCAAATACTTCTCGTACTTTGTCTAGTGTGTTTGATATAGTATATGTAATTTCACCATTTACTCCTTGATCAAGATCTGACGCACTCACGGTCGTCACTATTGTGCCTTTTGGGGAATTTTCAGTCACAGCAGTTTTATAAACAGACTGTGAGAAAACAGGAGCGTTATCGTTCACATCTAATACAAGAATATTTATCTGTATATTGCCAGACATCTGAGGATCTCCACCATCAATAGCCGTTAATGTTAAGGACAAATGTTCCTGCTTCTCACGATCAAGAGGTTTTTGTAAAATCATTTCGATATTTTGCCCTTCTCCCGACTGACTCTTAAATTTTAGGACAAAATTATCTGTTGGTTTTAATGAGTAGGTCTGAAGACCGTTAATCCCGACGTCAAGATCTCTGGCAGGTTCTATAGTAAATTTTGTATTTATGGTGGCAGATTCACTAATCCTAAATATAATCTCACTTTTTTCAAAAAATGGTGCATTGTCATTTATGTCAACAACCTCAATATTAACACTAAAAAACTCCATGGGATTTTCGAGTATGATCTGAAAATGCAGCGCGCAAGGCGTTGTCTGTCCGCACAGCGCCTCTCGGTCTATTCTCTCTTTGATAAGGAGGACTCCTCTTTCTTTATTCAGCTCGATGTATTCAGCGCTGTCTCCTGTATAAATCCGCGCTTTCCCCGATTTCAGCCTCTTTAAATCTAAACCCAAATCCTGCGCTATGTTCCCGACTAAAGAGCCTTTGGCCATTTCCTCAGGAATGGAGTAACTGACCTGCCCGAGAGCTGAACTGAGAGAGAGAAACCAAATAAACAGCAGTACTTGCCGCGCCATTGTTCTGTCCGACATTTTGCAGAAGACCAGAGAAGGAAGATTGAAGCAGAAGGCAAATAATCTGATCCTAGAAAGTGAAGGGAATCACGTGTATCCAATGTAAAAAGAATGAAAAAAATCAGTAAAATCCAAGAGAATGATAATGAATAGAGTATCTCCGTGTTTTGTCTTCTCTGTCCTCCTCAGACTGTGCTCTCAGCTTCTGTCTCTCTCTAATAATATGGAGATGATGGGGGTGGAACTGCAGCAGATCTGCTCTCTACACTGACATATTGACCAACAGCGGCACTATGAGTTCATTCTGAAGAACTACAGAAACTATTAAATATATAAAGCTTTACCTCAGTATCATACACATCTCAGAAAGCAGTGTACTAAATCTGCAGTATTATAAATCTTTAAAAAAACACACACAACTATATACGTGCGCAATAATTAGGAGTTTGTATATAAACTGAATAAACAATATCTAATAAATTTATTTTGTGATTACAAGATCGCCTAGGACGCATATGAACTGATCAGATAAACAAGAAATGCCTAAAAGTACAACAATTTACGGAACAATTATCCGTTGATATATAACATGGTGTATAGTTTACTTTTACAGGGAGAAATATCATTAAACAGATAAAAAAAAATCATTGTTTTTTTTAAAGACATGAGAAGGATATGAGGTTAATAACCGCATCACCGCATTTCAGCACCACGGTCAGCGAAACAAACGCAAACACTGGCTAT
The DNA here is from genome assembly GCF_903798145.1 of Danio aesculapii. Lineage (NCBI taxonomy): Eukaryota > Metazoa > Chordata > Actinopteri > Cypriniformes > Danionidae > Danio > Danio aesculapii. Next base: position 3,099,666 of record NC_079448.1, read on the forward strand.
AACTGCTCACTGGATGAACAAAACAAATGAAAGTGAATTTAACGTGGACACTAAATCCCTGGCCTGTATTCAGTATAAACTGCGAAACCTCAACAAAAAAAGAGAGTGAAAAAAGGATTATACTTAAAAACAGGATTAATGAAATTTATACTTAACGTAAATGAAAACAAGACCGAAAATCAGTCTGCATGAGGCAGAAAAATATCAGACTTTTTCCATTTCAGCTTTTAAGACTCGTTTATTTCACAAAAATAGAGAACAGTTATTTTCAGAAAATAGCTGCCAAATATAGCCCGTACGGTACTAATAGTACGCCACATTAAAATCACTCACAGTCCTTCGGCTTTCAGTCCTTGATTTATCAGGGGTCACGACAGCAGAATGAACCACCCGAATTAAACTAACTAAACAATTTAAAATATATCAATAAAATTAAGTTTTCTGCAAGAAAATTTCATAAAAAAACTAGTTCTGAAGCAGAGACAATTAGTAAACGTGTCAACAATTCAAACTAAATCTAAAATCTTAAAAAAATAATAATTTAAAGCATCGCAAAGGTTATAAAACATTTCTCACCTGATCATCAAAATCTCCACTGACCAGTTTTCCTCTTTGCGCATGCGTGAGTGTCTGTGTTCCACTGGTGTCCAGACTAATGATGCTCTCACTGCAAGGTCTGCCGTATTTCACATCACTCTTTCTGGAGTCAGTGGTTCTGCAAACCTCATAATTGTACACGTGCTGTAAAGTTCCTGTGCCTCCTACATCTGCGTAAAGAGGCGGATAATACGGAATAACCGGAAGATTCGCTCCAGACTTATAAAACATCCGCTCGCGTCTCCATCTGTAGCATTTGACTGACAGTATGGCGATGATGGACACGATAAAGAGAAACGACACTACAGCCAAGGCCAAGACGAGATAGAAAGTCAGGTTGTCGTTGTATTCCTTGTCGTGCGTAAAGTCAGAGAACTCCGAGAGCACCTCAGGGAAGCTGTCCGCCACCGCCACGTTAACATTGACTGTAGCTGATCGAGAGGGCTGCCCGTTGTCCTCCACTACAACAGTGAGTCTTTGTTTGACAGCATCTTTATCTGTCACTTGCCGGACAGTTCTTATTTCTCCATTCTGTGCGCCCACTTCAAACAGCGCCCTGTCTGTGGCTTTGTGCAGTTTATAGGAGAGCCAGGCATTCTGTCCAGAGTCCACATCAACAGCCACCACTTTAGTCACCAGATAACCCACATCTGCCGAACGAGGCACTATTTCAGCCACCACAGAAGCGCCTGACTGGACCGGATACAGAACCTGAGGCGCGTTGTCATTCTGGTCCTGAATCAGGATTTTGACGCTCACGTTGCTGCTGAGAGGAGGAGAGCCTCCGTCCTGCGCTTTTACGCGGAACTGGAACTCTTTGATCTGCTCGTAATCGAAAGATCGCACTGCATGTATGACTCCACTATCAGCACTAACGGACACTAACGAGGAGACGGGCACTCCGTTAACCGACGAGTCCTCCAGTATGTAGGACACACGGGCGTTCTGGTTAAAATCTGCGTCTCTGGCTCTGACTGTGAATATGGAAAGACCAGGTGTGTTGTTTTCTTGAACGGAGGCCTGATATGAGCTCTTCTCAAAGACAGGCGCGTTATCATTCACATCTGATATCTGTAAGGAGAGAGTGACGCTGCTGGAGAGAGAGGGCACGCCCTCATCAGCACACGTCACACTAATGTTATACTCAGACTCTCGCTCGCGGTCTAAATCTCCATCAGTGACTAAACTGAAGAAATTATTATTTGTTGATTTTAGAGAAAACGGAATATTTTCATTAACAGAACACTGAACTTTCCCATTTTCTCCCGAATCAGCATCCTGAACATTAATTATTGTAACCACAGTCTCAGAAGCGGAATTTTCAGCTATCACGTTTGTTTTGGACATAATATTGATCACTGGAGTATTATCATTGACATCAATTACATCAATTATTACTTTACATGAATCTGTAAAACCAACATGATCACTGGCTTGAACATTTATCTCGTAATTACGAGCTTTCTCAAAGTCTATTATGCCGACCACTCTGACTTGACCATTATCTTTATTTATAGCAAATAGCTGTCGGATATTATCTTGCCTGTTGGCAATGGAATACTCAATTTTACTATTTATACCTTCATCGGCGTCAGTTGCGCTCACTGTGGACACAATAGTGTCTTTTGGCGCATTTTCAGTAACAGTTGCTTTATAAACGGACTGCATGAACACAGGCGCATTGTCGTTTGCGTCTAACACAGTGATGTGAATATCTATACTTCCAGATAACTGAGGATCTCCTCCATCAACAGCTGTGAGGACTAATTTTATTTCATTCTGTTTTTCACGATCTAAAGGCTTTTGCAAAATCATTTCCACGTTTTTCCCGTCTCCTGCTTGATTTTTATATTTAAGGTTAAAATTATCTGTTGGTTTCAGCATATAGCTTTGAAGGCCATTAATTCCCACGTCAAGATCAACAGCAGGCTCCAACATAAATTTAGAGCCTAAAATAGCGGATTCACTAATTTTGAAAATGATCATGCTCTTCTCAAAACCAGGAGTGTTGTCATTTACATCTGTTATTTCAATAGTAACTGTAAAAAACTCGATGGGATTTTCGAGTATAATCTGAAAATGTAGCGCGCAAGGCGTTGTCTGTCCGCACAGCGCCTCTCGGTCTATTCTCTCTTTGATAAGGAGGACTCCTCTTTCTTTATTCAGCTCGATGTATTCAGCGCTGTCTCCTGTATAAATCCGCGCTTTCCCCGATTTCAGCCTCTTTAAATCTAAACCCAAATCCTGCGCTATGTTCCCGACTGAAGAGCCTTTGGCCATTTCCTCAGGAATGGAGTAACTGACCTGCCCGAGAGCTAAACTGAGAGAGAGAAACCAAATAAACAGCAGTACTTGCCGCGCCATTGTTCTGTCCGACATTTTGCAGAAGACCAGAGAAGGAAGATTAAAGCAGAAATCAAAATCAGTCCAAAACGCTCCAGAAAATCATGAATAAATCCAAAGATACATGAACTAGCAACAAAATAATAAGTATTTCCAAGAGAATGATAATGAATAGAGTATGTCGGTGTTTTGTCTTCTCTCTCCTCCTCAGACTGTGCTCTCAGCTTCTGTCTCTCTCTAATAATATGGAGATGATGGGGGTGGAACTGCAGCAGATCTGCTCTCTACACTGACATATTGACCAACAGCGGCACTATGAGTTCATTCTGAAGAACTACAGAATCTATCAAATTAATAAACCTTTAACTCAGTATCATACAGATATCAGAAAGCAGTGTACTAAATGTGCAGACTTATAAATCTAAAAAAAAAAACAGCTACGTAAAATATACATGTATTAAAATTTTGAGAAAAAACGGAATAAATGAAGAAATTAATAATTAAATAGATATATTTATTTATTTCGGGATTACAAGATTGATCAGGCCCAACATAAACACCTATCAGATAAACAAAAAGTGGCCGAAATGCAAAATTACAGGCAACAATGGTCGATTAATACACAACATTTTGTAGAGTTTAGTTTTAAAAGGGGGACAGATCATTAAAATGAGGAAAATCTAACAATTATCATATTTATAGAGAGCAGAGAAGAATAAGAGGGTAATGACCACCATAACCACATTTCAGCACCACGGTCAGCGAAGCAAACACTGGCTATAATTGCTCACTGGATGACAAAAATGAAAGTGATGTTAACTTGGACACTAAATCTCCAGCCTATATTTCAGAAGAATATACTGTGAGACAGCATTTGATGAGAAAGTGATAAGAAAATTTAAAATATAATATTAAAAACAAATTAAAAGCAAACTCTACTGAACAAAAAAATGAACACAAAACCAAAAATCTGCTTGTAGCGGATCAAATATCAGACTTTTGCTTTTCCAGTATTTAGGAATCGTTTAATCCACAAACAATAGAGAACAATTATTTTCAGAAAATAGCTGCTGAATATAACATATACACTACTAAAAGTCCACCAAATCATTCACTTTTCTTTGGCTTTCAGTCCCTGATTTATCAGGGGTCACGACAGCAGAATGAAGCACCCAAATTAAACTAAAGAAATTAAAATGTATATATATATAGCAATTGATGCAGAGACAATTAGTGAACGTGTCAACAACTCAAGCTAAATTTAAAGTCTTAATAAAAAAATATCTAAAGCATCGCAAAAAATTATAAAACATTTCTCACCTGATCATCAAAATCTCCACTGACCAGTTTTCCTCTTTGCGCATGCGTGAGTGTCTGTGTTCCACTGGTGTCCAGACTAATAATGCTCTCACTGCAAGGTCTGCCGTATTTCACATCACTCTTTCTGGAGTCAGTGGTTCTGCAAACCTCATAATTGTACACGTGCTGTAAAGTTCCCGTGCCTCCTACATCTGCGTAAAGAGGCGGATAATACGGTATAACCGGAAGATTCGCTCCTGACTTATAAAACATCCGCTCGCGTCTCCATCTGTAGCATTTGACTGACAGTATGGCGATGATGGACACGATAAAGAGAAACGACACTACAGCCAAGGCCAAGACGAGATAGAAAGTCAGGTTGTCGTTGTATTCCTTGTCGTGCGTAAAGTCAGTGAACTCCGAGAGCACCTCAGGGAAGCTGTCCGCCACCGCCACGTTAACATTGACTGTAGCTGATCGAGAGGGCTGCCCGTTGTCCTCCACTACAACAGTGAGTCTTTGTTTGACAGCATCTTTATCTGTCACTTGCCGGACAGTTCTTATTTCTCCATTCTGTGCGCCCACTTCAAACAGCGCCCTGTCTGTGGCTTTGTGCAGTTTATAGGAGAGCCAGGCATTCTGTCCAGAGTCCACATCAACAGCCACCACTTTAGTCACCAGATAACCCACATCTGCCGAACGAGGCACTATTTCAGCCACCACAGAAGCGCCTGACTGGACCGGATACAGAACCTGAGGCGCGTTGTCATTCTGGTCCTGAATCAGGATTTTGACGCTCACGTTGCTGCTGAGAGGAGGAGAGCCTCCGTCCTGCGCTTTTACAACGAAACTAATCTGTTTAATTTGCTCGTAATCAAACGAACGCACTGCGTGTAACACGCCATTCTCGGAGTTTATAGACACGTAAGAGGAAATCGGCGCTCCGCTAATATGCGCATCCTCTAAATAATAAGACACTCGGGAGTTTTGATTCCAGTCTAAATCTCTCGCCGTAACACTACATATAGACAACCCTGGAGTATTATTCTCAATAAATTGTGCTGAATAGCTTTTTTGATCAAAAACTGGCGCATTATCGTTGATGTCAGACACTTTAAGGCTGAGAGTTTTTGAGCTCGAGAGCGCAGGTGAACCTGAATCGGTTGCAGTCACTGTTATATTATACTGCGACTGAGTTTCACGATCAAGAAAGGCATCTGTGATCAAATTATAATAGTTAGAGAGGGATGATTTGATTTTGAACGGGATGTTTTCATTAATGACGCACAAAACCTGTCCATTTCTCCCAGAGTCAGAATCTTTGATATTAACCACTGCAATTGTTGTACCTGGTGGCGCATCCTCGGATACAGGACTCGAGAGAGACATGAGAGTAATTACCGGCGCATTATCATTAACATCCACTACTTCGATTATGAGCTTACTTGTACTCGTCAGACCTCCTTGGTCTGTTGCTTTAACTCTGATCTCAAAACGTTTGTCTTTCTCAAAGTCAATGTTTCCTAAAACAGACACCAAGCCAATGTTTTCATCGATGTTAAAAATACCTCTCGACTGTTCTTTCATATCGGAGAAGGAGAACGTGATATGTCCGTTTGATCCACTATCTGCATCGGTGGCATTAACAGTAGTAATGTAAGTGCCTTTCTGTGCATTCTCCATCACAGATGCTCTATAAATTGTCTGGTTAAACACAGGTGCGTTGTCATTCGCGTCTAAAACAGTAACCTCTATATTAACAGAGCCAGACCTCTGCGGGTTTCCTCCATCTACAGCAATCAGCTTCAGAGATAAATGAGGATGCTCCTCCCTGTCTAACGCTTTATCAAGGACCATCTCAACATACCTGCTTCCGTCGGGATTAGAATGTTGTTTTAAGACAAAATAATTGTTTCTGGTGAGAATATAATTTTGCAACGAATTTAATTCTACATCAGCATCATGCGCACTCTCTAATGCAAAGCGTGAACCAGGAGTCGCAGATTCGCTTATTTCAAAATTAATGTTGTTTTTCTGGAATGCAGGGGAGTTATCGTTTACGTCTATGATTTCAACAGTTACCTGATGCAGTTCGATTGGGTTTTCCAGAATGATCTCGAAGCTGAAGCTGCATGGCGTGGTGTCGCCGCATAGCTGCTCTCGGTCTATTCTCTCACTCACGACTAGAATCCCTTTGTCTGTTTTCAGCTCTGCGTACTGAGCGCTTTCTCCAGTCACGATACGCGCTCGACCCGATCGAAGCCTTTTTAAATCCAGCCCCAGATCCTGTGCTACATTACCAATTAGCGAACCTTTACTCATTTCTTCAGGGATGGAGTACCGGATTTGAGAGATGCCGAAATGAAAACAGCACGAGATGAAAAACAATACTTGCCACTGCTGTCGAGGGAAAAAAGTCCATCTAGTACATCCATTTCGATAAAAATCCTTAACAGCCATACTCGATAGAAAGCAAGTCCAACATCAATATTTCCAAAACTCAATGGGATGAAATAACATTCAAAGGCAGCACTACAAAACGTTTTGCATTCGTTTGGGAGAGAAAAAGACAGTGTCACTCCCTCACCAACCCGTAAGGAATGAAACAGAGAGAGCGTCACAGTGCGCATGATGGGGTGGGGCCAGGGTTTAGTGGGACAGAAAGCAAATTACAAACCAAGCGTTTCTTTGACCAACAGCGGCCCTTAGAGTTCAAAATCAGCGTTACGAGACTGCATCTACTGTAAGACAATACCTGATAGAAATGCTCTCCACTGAGGAGGTGCAGAAATTAATACAGTTTTGCGTGAAGATAAAACTGCGTAAAATATTACATGTTTTTTCTAACATGAAATACAAGACACAGCTTTAAAAATAAAACTTAAAGATCAACCACATCTGCTCAAAAGTTGATTTCAAACTAAATTTATCACACTGTATTAAATTATATGAGTAAATAAATTAATTCATTAATTCTCACCTCTACCGGCGAATCTAATTCATCCAGCATCTTGTTCTCCATGGGCGCGCGCTGCACTGTTCCTGTAGAATTAGGATCCACTATCAGCACGTTCTGACTTGCAGGTCTGACAAACTTATAGTCACTTTTTCTGGAATCGGTAGTTCTGTAAACCTCATAATTGTACGCGTGCTGCAGTGTCCCTGTTCCAACAGTGTCCGCGTAACGCGGCGGATAATACGGAATAACCGGAAGACTGGATTTATAAAACAGACGAGATTGTCTCCATCTGTAGATTTTTACAGAAATAATGATGACTAAACATGTTATGAAAAGAAACGAGACTGCTGCCAAGGCCAGAACCAAATAGAAAGTCAGATTATTGTTGTATTCCTTGTCGTGCGTAAAGTCAGTGAACTCCGAGAGCACCTCAGGGAAGCTGTCCGCCACCGCCACGTTAACATTGACTGTAGCTGATCGAGAGGGCTGCCCGTTGTCCTCCACTACAACAGTGAGTCTTTGTTTGACAGCATCTTTATCTGTCACTTGCCGGACAGTTCTTATTTCTCCATTCTGTGCGCCCACTTCAAACAGCGCCCTGTCTGTGGCTTTGTGCAGTTTATAGGAGAGCCAGGCATTCTGTCCAGAGTCCACATCAACAGCCACCACTTTAGTCACCAGATAACCCACATCTGCCGAACGAGGCACTATTTCAGCCACCACAGAAGCGCCTGACTGGACCGGATACAGAACCTGAGGCGCGTTGTCGTTCTGGTCTTGGATGAAAATGTTCACTGTTACGTTGCTAGAAAGCGGAGGAGAGCCTCCATCCTGCGCTTTAATGGTTATCTTAATGTTTTTGACCTGCTCATAATCAAACGAGCGCACTGCGTGCACCACCCCGCTCTCAGCGTTAACAGAAACATACGTGCCTACAGGAAACCCACCCAAATCGCCCTCATCAAGAATGTAGGATATACGAGCATTCTGATTTTCATCCGGGTCGTGAGCTCTAACTCTGAGAATAGAAACGCCAGGTGAATTATTCTCTGGCAAATATGAATTGTAAACTCTTTCCTTAAATACTGGTGCATTATCATTAACATCAACCACTTTTAGATTAAACGTTTTTCTGCTTGTTAGAGCCGGCTTTCCGGAATCAGTAGCGATAACAGTGATGTTGTACTCCGACAATTTCTCACGATCCAAAACAGCATTTGTGACTAAAGAATAATAATTTCTTAAAGTCGATTTTATGACAAAATCTTCAGATCCTTCAATAAAACAACTGACCTTGCCGTTATCATCGGTGTCTGCGTCTTTAACGTTAATTATTGCAATCGTGGTGTCCGGTGGCGCATCTTCAGATACTGTGCTCGAGAAAGACATCGCATTAATGACAGGTGCATTGTCGTTTACATCAATGACATCCAATGTAATTTTACTCGAGTCTGTTAATCCACCCTGATCTCTAGCTTCAACTGTAAGTTCAAATTTTGTATCCTTTTCGTGATCGATTTCTCCAACAACAGAAATAATGCCGGTGTTGCTGTCAATGTTGAATAATTGCGCAGCAGCTCCCTTTTGTTTATAGAAATTATAAGTTATTCGTCCGTTTGATCCACTATCTGCATCGGTGGCGTTAACAGTAGTAATATAAGTGCCTTTCTGTGCATTCTCCATAACAGATGCCCTATAAACTGTCTGGTTAAACACAGGAGCATTATCATTAACATCTAAAACAGTAACATCTATAATAACAGAGCCAGATCTCTGCGGGTTTCCTCCATCTACAGCAATCAGCTTCAGAGATAAATGAGGATGCTCCTCTCTGTCTAGCGCTTTCTGCAAAACCATTTCTGCATATTTACTTCCGTCAGGATTTGAGTGCTGCTTTAAAATAAAATTATTATTTGTTGATAAGATGTAATTCTGCAGCGCGTTCACGCCTACATCGTGATCATCCGCGCTTTCCAACAAAAAGCGTGAACCCAGCGCTGCAGACTCGTTAATCTCGAATTTTAACTCTTTGTTCTGAAACGACGGCGCGTGATCATTTTCATCCAATATTTCAATGGTTACTGGGTGCAGCTCCATTGGGTTCTCTAGGATGATCTCGAAGCTGAAGCTGCATGGCGTGGTGTCGCCGCATAGCTGCTCTCGGTCTATTCTCTCACTCACGACTAGAATCCCTTTGTCTGTTTTCAGCTCTGCGTACTGAGCGCTTTCTCCGGTCACGATACGCGCTCGACCCGATCGAAGCCTTTTTAAATCCAGCCCTAAATCTTGTGCTACATTACCTATGAGTGATCCTTTCTTCATCTCCTCCGGAATGGAATAGCGTATCTGTGCGTTTGCAGTATAAAAAGAGCAAGAAAAAAACATAGGCAGGAACCACAGCATTTTCAACTGCCAAGGCCGATGACCGCATTTTTTCATCGAAATGCCGCGTTGAATCATAATGCAAACGTTAACAAATTATGAATCCAAACAAGCTAGATGCTGAGATATAATCCAAGATGTTTAGGAGGAAGAAATTAATGCAATGAATACGAGGACACACCTTCGTTTCTCACTCACACAGCTCTGAATAAAAAAATGTTGAGGGAGCAGGTCACAACGATAGAAAATGGGGAGGGCGTAAAGACAACTGCGTGACGAAGCAAGCCAAATAATCTTTCTCAAATCAACAGCGGCCCTTGCTGTTCAAACAGTGCATTAACAAGCCAAAGTAACACAATATGCAGTAAATTTTTTGATATAAAGAGGGTAGTTTCGCAAATAGGTTGGGTGCTTACAGCTGCAGCACTTTAAAAAATACAATTAAAAACATTTGATTTTAAAATTAAGAAGCCCAAACTAATAATTATAGTATACATGTATATTTTATAATATTAGACAACGTGTGATCATCTCATACAGTAGATGTTGAGGAAAAAAATGTGTGAAAATGAGGCCACACGTTTCAGCACCATGGACAGCGCAACACAGAACAGGGAGTTTAAAGACGGACTTTAGCCATATTCACATGATTGTGCACCAAGTGTTTTCATATAATTTATATATATAAACTATATAAGCTATATAAACCACATACATATAAACCATATAAATAAAATAAAATTAATAAATTCCATACGCTAGTTCAAAACATCACAAAAAGCAATCCGAGCACATTTGAGAACACATTATTAACACTAAGTACTATTAAGTACAATAAGTGATAATTAAAAGCAAATATCTTGTGAAGACTCACCAGTGTGCTGCGCACATCGGAAGAGTCAGCCACTGACGTCTCCTTCTGAATTGTTCCTGCTCCGCTCGCGTCAACACTCATCAGACTTTGACTGATGGGTCCGAAATATTTCATATCACTTTTTCTAGAGTCTGTGGTTCTGTAAATCTCATAATTATGCACGTGCTGCATAGTTCCCGAGCCAACAGTGTCCGCGTAACGCGGCGGATAATACGGAATAACAGGAAGATTGGTTTGAAAATACAGGCGAGACTGCCTCCATCTGTAGATTTTGACCGATATTATTACGACTAAACAAGTTATGAAAAGAAACGAGACTGCAGCCAAAGCCAAGACGAGATAGAAAGTCAGGTTGTCGTTGTATTCCTTGTCGTGCGTAAAGTCAGTGAACTCCGAGAGCACCTCAGGGAAGCTGTCCGCCACCGCCACGTTAACATTGACTGTAGCTGATCGAGAGGGCTGCCCGTTGTCCTCCACTACAACAGTGAGTCTTTGTTTGACAGCATCTTTATCTGTCACTTGCCGGACAGTTTTTATTTCTCCATTCTGTGCGCCCACTTCAAACAGCGCCTTGTCTGTGGCTTTGTGTAGTTTATAGGAGAGCCAGGCATTCTGTCCAGAGTCCACATCAACAGCCACCACTTTAGTCACCAGATAACCCACATCTGCCGAACGAGGCACTATTTCAGCCACCACAGAAGCGCCTGACTGCACCGGATACAGAACCTGAGGCGCGTTGTCATTCTGGTCTTGCACGTTAACGACAACTGTAGCATTTGAACCGAGAGGTGGAGACCCGCCATCCTGCGCTCTCACATGTATTTTAAACTCTTTCATCTGTTCGTAATCAAATGACCGCACTGCGTGGATAATTCCATTGTCTGCGTTAACAGAGAAGTATGATGAGACAGGAGAACCATTTACATCAGTGTCTATTAGATAATACGCAATGCGCGCGTTTTGCCCTGCGTCAGAGTCCGCTGCTTGAAGAGTAAGTAAAGAAACCCCAGGAGAATTGTTCTCTAATATATAAGTTTTATACTCACGTTGACTGAACACTGGTGCGTTGTCATTAATATCAGTGACATCCAGAGAAATAGTTATTTTACTAAATAATGACGGGCTGCCCTCGTCAGTTGCGATTAACGTTAGGTTAAAACTAGACACTTTCTCCCTGTCCAGTGGCGCATCGGTTACCAAAGTGTAGTACTTGCGCGGAGATGGTTTGATTGTAAAGGGAGAATTTTGTTCTAAACCTAAGCGCACCTGTCCGTTTTTACCGGAGTCTAAATCCTGGACGCTTATCAAAGCTACAACCGTGCCCGCGGGAGAATCCTCTTGTATTTTACCAGAAAAAGACGTCATGGTTATAACTGGGCTGTTATCGTTAACATCAACAACATCTATAACTAATTTACTTGCACCAGTTAGGCCCCATGGGTCTTTAGCCTGCAAATTAAGCTCATATTGCTGAACACTTTCATAATCTAAATTGCCAGTGAGTGTTATATCACCAGTGGACGCACCGATTCGGAACAGATGAGCTGCGTCTTCGCCTATATGAGTAAATGAATATGTAACATTGCTATTGTAACCTTGATCTGCATCAAACGCACTTACTTTAGTTATTATCGTCCCCTTTACTGCATTCTCAGCAACACTTGTTTTATACATCGTGTCAGTAAAAATTGGTGAATTATCATTGGCATCAAGAAGATTAACGATTATCTTAACAGTTCCAGAGCGCGGCGGGTCTCCACCATCAACAGCCGTTAAGATCAGAGAGTGCTCGCCCTGTTTTTCTCTGTCCAGCACCGACTGCAGCACCATCTCTGCGTACTTGCTGCCATCTGATCGACTGTGTTGCTTTAACGCGAAATTATCAGCAGGTTTCAGACTGTAGCTCTGAAGAGAATTCAAACCTACATCTGGATCTGTTGCTGTGTCTAACAAAAAAGAGGTGCCTATAGGCGTGGACTCGCTGATCTCCAATATGATTTCTTTCTTAGGAAAAACGGGCGCGTGATCATTGATGTCTTGAATCTCGATTGTAATCGAAAAAAACTCGAGAGGATTTTCGAGTAAAATCTCAAGACCGAAGCTACACGGGGATTTCTGCCCGCAGAGCTGCTCTCTGTCTATCCTCTCTTTCACCACCAAATGTCCTTTGTTGCGGTTTAGCTCGACATATTGTCTGCTGTCGTCAATAACCAGACGCGCACGGCCAGACACCAACCTTTTTACGTCCAAACCGAGATCCTTCGCCACATCCCCGACAAACAATCCAGTCCGCATTTCTTCTGGGATGGAGTAACGAATCTGCGCGGTCACTGTGTGGAGCACGGATAAAAAGAATAAAGAAAATCCTCCTCGCCATTTCATACACCGTCTCACATTGACTCCCTTGTAATCCAACATCCTCCAAATGTTTTAATCCAAGCCAGATAAACACACGCACCTTCGGTTTTCAAACATCCAAGCAACTTCTTTCAAATATATGTAAAATAATAATCCAATGCAAGACTTAAAGCGGATGAAAAGGACAGCGCGTCGTCTTTTTGTCTACCCTGTCTGACGCAAAGCCTTTTATAGCAGAACGCTTGAGCACTATCTCTTCTCTCTGGGCAACAGCACCTCTCACAGTCCTTTAGAAGCACAGCAGAGGTTATAGAGTGTAAAACAGAACACAAAGAGCTGACTAAATCTGTGTTATGAGAATGCAGTATGGGTTTTGTTCAAACTGAAGTTACATTTCTGTTGATCGCAATACATCACAGAACAAAAGTGAGCACTATAGAACAAATTAATTATCTTCAGTATTTTCTTCACTATTGGCATTTAAAAGAAAGGTGTCTTAATATTTTAGGCGCTCAGTAAAAAAAAAAAAAAAAGAATCTTGAGTGATGCAATTTTAATCAAAAATAGATAAATATTGATAAAAGATAAAGTGCATAAAATAAGAAAGTGCATATTTACTTTAAAACTTTTGTTCTATATTTATTATAAAATTATAAAATGTATTATTATTACATTAAAACATTTCACTAATAAAATCAAGAGATGCATTTAGCTTTTTTTAAGCAAGCTGACGCAACTATTAGACTTGATTTGAGTAACCAATTAAACTTAAAAAGGAAAGGAGGATTCATGTAGACTTTATTAAGAGAATTGTTTAATTATGCAGTTTAGATATATAGTGATTCAACTACTAATATTAAATTAATCATAGGTCAATATTAAATAATTTAGTATCTTAATTCAGTATGCTAACAACAAAGTATTAAAAACTATTTTAATATTCATTCATTTATTTTATTTTCGGCTTAGTCCCTGGGGTCGCCACAGCGGAATGAACCGGCAACTTATCCAGCATGTGTTTTATGCAGCGGATGCCCTTCCAGCTGCAACCCATCACTGGGAAACATCCACACACACTCATTCACACACATACACTACGGCCAATTTAGCTTACCCAATTCACCTACACTATGTTTTTGGACTTGTAGGGGAAACCGGAGCACCCGGGGGAAACCCAGGCGAACACAGGGAGAACATTCAAACTCCACACTGAAATGCCAACTGACCCAGCCGGGCTCGAACCAGCGACCTTCTTGTTGTGAGGCGATTATGCTACCCACTGCACCACTGTACTGCCCCTAGTTTAAAATAATGTATGTAATATGTTTCTCATTATTTTTAAAATAGATAGCACATGATATTTTTTATTGTGTTCATATAAGCTGCATTATAGTAATACCACTTATTTGATATAATAATAATAATAATAATAATAATGATAATAATAACGATAATAATAACAATAATAATAACAATAACAACAACAATAATAATAATAATAATAATAATAAACAATAACAACAATGATAATAATAATAATAATAATAACGATAATAATAACAATAACAACAACAACAACAATAATAATAATAATAATAATAAACAATAACAACAATAACAACAATAATAATAATAATAATAATAACAACAACAACAACAACAACAACAACAACAACAACAACAACAATAAAAATAATAACAATAACAATAATAATAATAATAATAATAATGTTAATAATAATAATAACAACAACAATAATAATAATAATAATAATAATAATAATAATAATAATAATGACAATAACAACAACAACAACAACAACAACAACAACAACAACAACAATAATAATAATAATAATAATAATAATAATAATAATAATATTAATAATAATAATAATAACAATAATAATAATAATAATAATAATAATAATAGGAATAATAATAATAATAATAACAATAATAATAACAACAAAAACAACAATAATAACAATTTTAATACTAATAATAATAACAACAATAACAATAAAAATAACAACAACAACAATAATAATAACAATACTAATACTAATAATAATAATAGAGAAAGTGTGTTGCACAATAGCCAGTCAGATAGGATTGTACCGTCTAAGATGATAACCTACTTTCAAAAGGAAGTACGTTGGTGAACTGCAATCTCCAACAAAAGACAATCAAATATTTTATAATGTTATTATTTAAATAGTATTTTACAGTAAGTTGCAATGTGTTACACAAGTGCTTTAAGTATAATGAACTAGCATACATCACTCAGGGATTATTTTACATACATATTGTAATATTGCACACTGTAATGTGTAATTAATTAATAACAACTATGAGAGAAAATATTTAGATAAATCAACAATCACATAAATGTTTGATATTCATAAATACAACCCAATAAAAAAGCTGACTAAAGTGCTGTAAAGATAGAGTAGAAAATAACAGAAATTATGAGAATAATTGGCAGAAGCAATAATAGAAGAACCAGTAATGAAGCAGTGTTAAAAGCTGGAGTCTTTAAAGCAGATTTAAAAACATATAGTTTACATATTACCATAGTGGCATAGTTGAGCTATTATGAAGTGATACCGTGGTCTGAAGTTTAGGTCCAGCAATTGCAATTGTACAATCACCTCGTTTTTTAAATAGTGAGTTCTAGGCACGGTGAGTAAACTGAGATGACCGGATTTCAGTTTTCCAGAATGGGTGTATGGACAGAGTGTGTAAGGTACCGAGCAGTGAGAATATTCATGGCTTTGTATACAAAAAAATAAAATGTAAACATCAATTCTATAATGTTAATGCATTAAATATCTTGAACGATCAAACATATTTGACATCGATCATTATATGTGTTAACTAATATCTAAATCAGGGGTGGGCAAACTCGGTCCTGGAGGGCCGGTGTCCAGCACAGTTTAGCTCCAACTCTAATCAAACACACCTGCCTTTAGATAATTAGGCATCTTGGAGATACTGATTAGCATGTTCAGGTGTGTTTGATTGGAGTTAAAGCTAAACTATGCAGGACACCGGCCCTCCAGGACCGAGTTTGTCCACCCCTGATCTAAACAGTTAAACTGTGAACTATTAACTTCATTGTTTATTTGGTGTAAATGACCAAATCACAAGTTTTTTTTTCAGATGTCATTGTTAAAATACCATTGAAATGTAAATAAAAATAAACATCATACACACTTAAGTTTTGTACCTGAAAATGAACAAACAACAAATAAAAATAGCTGCTTTTTGTGACAAACAACATAAACAGGAATTGCTGCATTTTGAATTTGTTTGTATTATACATTGTGTGTGTGTGTGTGTGTGTGTGTGTGTGTTATTTTAAAGGTACATTCAATTCTCTTATTCAAGATATTGTTTGTTAAACCTGCACTTGTTTAACTACTGATCCATGTTTACCTTTTTTTTTTTTTACTAAACCATTGTAATGCTGTATAAATACAAAACCAGAGCTTGTGTGATTGTGCAGGTGTATAGTTATGCAGTTGATTTTAACACACTGATAACACTGCTGTGATGCGAATGCATAAAATATGAGCAGACCTGAGGCTGCAGCAGTCAAATGTACGGGCGTGGTGAGACTGCATTATTCAGACCGTGTCAGCCTGATATGGACTGATGCATTTTAATGCTGTAAAAGTGGGCCACGGTCCAGCCTTAAAGCATAGTGACACACTGCTGCAGCAGAGGAGAGGCAGGGACGTATTTAGGGCACACGCACAAGCAGTAGGATGATGCAGTAATATGATGATGTTCTAGTAAACCACCACAAGATGGAGCACTGAACATACTGTATAGTAATGTTCAGATGCTGAACAAGACCAAAAAACTACCATGTACACATGAAAGAGGACTAAAGGAGAAATAAAATGACAGAGAAGAAAAAGAGTAAAGAAAAAGACAAAAAATATATTGACTTTGAGGTGTCCCTGTTATATATTTTCATGAAATATCACTATACACTATCAAAAATAAAGGTGCAAAACCTGACACTGGGGCGGTACCTTTTAAAGATGTACACATTTGTACCATACAGATCGACATTTGTGCCTTTAAAAGTAAATATTAATGTCTAAAATATACAAATTTGTACCTCAAAGTACATTAAAGGTATAAAGATGTACAAATTTGTACCTTTAAAGTACCAATGTGCACCTGTAAGGTCTGCCCCAGAGGCAGATTTTGTACCTTTATTTCCGAGAGTGTAGTAACAACAGCAAATGATGCATACTTACATGCAACTGACTGTAAACCTAGCTCTTATCCTAAACCAAACCATATACTAAATAAATGCAGTCAGTTAATATGCAGAACTTAAAGGGATAGTTTTAAACACTGAATATTCTCTCATTTACTCAGCATTGACTGTAAAAAATGCAGGGTTCCACACAATTCATTCATGTTGTCCCAACACAAATCAATTACGTTAACTTACCACTTTTAACAAATTTATGTGGATTGAACATAAAAAAATTAAGTTGTCCCAATGAAATCTTAAGAATTGTGTTGTTTCTGCTCATTTTAACTAAGTAGTTTGAATAAGTAAAATATATATATATTTTTTTTTGAGTTTTGACTTGTCTCAAACCTGTTTAAGTTTCTTTCTTCTGTTGAAAACATAATAAGATATTTTGAAGAAGGTTGGAAACCAGTAACCATCGACTTGCATAGTATTTGTTTTTGTTTTTTTGCAACGGAAGTCAATGGTTACAGCTTTCTGTTGTGTTCAACAGAAGAAAGAAACTCAAATGTATAAAAGCACTCGAGGGAGATTAAACAGAGAACAAATTGTCATGTTTAGGTGAACTACCCCTTTAAATGTATAGTTAACCTGTAACAAGGACATCGTGAAATAAAGGTAAAACTATAACCTGTATGCACTGAAAAAAAAATATTCAAAGATGATTTACTAATTTTTTTTACATTGAGTGGTTGTAAACAATGTATTTGGGCTGAATTTAAGCAAACAAATTAAGTTGAACATTATTAAATTTAATTTGTTTGTTTAAATTCAACACAAATAAATTGTTTGCAACAGTTTTGCATGCGACACATTTTTCAGTGCATGCGAACAGACATTTCAGAGTGTGCTGTATATAAATAGAACTATATCAAATAAATGTTTCTTACCTTAAAAGAGAACGATGAGGATGAAGAGCAGGTCATGGAGGGAAAAGAAGAGAAAAACGAAGATTAGCAAATTACTCTTGTACACATTTCTGGAATATCCAAGACAAGTAGTAAAAGACAAGACTGAATGAAACATTAAAATCGCTGTATTCATACCCAAAGTGCATTCAAAACAACCGTAAAACAACAAGTATGTCAAAAACCCATTCCCATCACTCCTGCATGATCTCACTGTTCATCTGTGGCATCACATATTCAGCTTGAAACATTCTTATATGTAAAGCCTTAAACGGTCTTGCCTGTCCCTGTTTGCCTTACTCTAAACATGGCATTTAAGCCATTTCATTATTCATTTCTTTTCAGCCTTTTTTCAAATCCCAGCAGGGAAAAATAACATCAAAAACATCTCTTTAACATGTATATTTGATAATGTGTGTGATGTACGGCTGCAGGCTAAATTATTAGCCTTCCACTTTTTAAAAGTATTTCCCAAGTGATATTTTACAAGGACATTTTCACATTATTTAATCTTATAGAAATATTTATTTTCTGGAAGAAGTATTGGTGACGCAGTGGCGGAGTAGGTAGTGCTGTTGCCTCACAGCAAGAAGGTTGCTGGTTCGAGCCTCGGCTGAATCAGTTGGCGTTTCTGTGTGGAGTTTGCATGTTCTCCCTTCGTTCGCATGGGTTTCCTCCGGGTGCTCTGGTTTCACTCGCAGTCCAAACACATGCGGTACAGGTGAATTGGGTGAGCTAAAATTATCCGTATGAGTGTAAATGTGTGTATGGATGTTTCCCAGATATGGGTTGCAGCTGGAAGGGCATCAGCTGCGTAAAACATGTGTTGAATAAGTTGTTGGTTCATTCCGCTGTGGCGACCCCGGATTAATAAAGGGACTAATCCGAAAAGAAAATGACTGAATGCATGGAAGAAGTATTGCCTATTTTAGTTTGGCTGTAATAAAAGCAGATTTTAAAAGCTTTTTTTTTGAAGGTCAGCATTGCACCTGCTTCAAATGTTATCACTCGATTGAATGGGCATTATCAGTGGTTATCAGGTGATAGATATGGGCCAGTAGAAGCCTTCTGCGCCTATTAATAGGCGCAGAAGGCTGTTAGTATCCATCCACATGGTTAATCAGCTATGCTAATAGAGAGGACTCCAGATCCAGATCTGTTTTTACATTACTGTGATGGTTGGGTTTAGGTTTGGGGTAGAGGACGATGTTAATAAAACACAACTAATGGGAAATTTAATAAATAATATAAATAATTCTCGTGGTTAATCAGCTTAACTAATAGAGAAGACTCCAGATCCAGATCTGTTTTTACATTACTGTGATGGTTAGGTTTAGGGTTGGGGTAGAGGAGGACGTTCATAAAATACAGTTAATGGGAAATTTAATTAATAATATAAATAATTATCATGTTTAACCAGTTAAACTCCAGTGCTATTTTGGGATTTCCGCCTGGATTTTGCCTACCCAAATTTAAAAGCTTCTCAAGTCCACATGCAGAGGTGTAAATGCAAAAATTTGGTATCATTTTAAAGAAAACCCTTTGAATTTTCATAAAACACTATTGAAAGTGTTTAAAATAGCTGTATATGTTGTCTGAGTTATAATAAACACCTAAAAAAAGAGGCGCTTTTTGTATTTTTCTTATAAACTCAAATTTGAAAGTGTACCCTTTAGGTTCTGTGTGGTCTAGCTTGCTGTAAGTAATTTTGGTGGTTCCAGCACATGTCTGTAATCATAGGAAAAAAGACAAATGTCTCTTCCATGATCTATGCAAAAGTTATTGTACTCCAACTGATGAGAGGCACTATAAAAGCCACAGGGATCGATCATTGTTTTCATATTTCACTACTCTTTTGTTTGATCAAACATAATTCACTGTGTTTGGACCACATCAGACATATAAAAGGATTACTTAAGCACATCACCTCAAAAACAGAGGAGAAATGGCCCTGAAGCGCATGGCATAAGGTAAGAGATGACAGCTGTCTGTGCTATCTGGGGCTGCTTATTGATCATAAATGTATTGTTTTCACTTCTGCGCCATGGAAACACCGCGATTCATTCGACAACTGTTTGATATGAGAATATAATTCAGTAAGAAGAACGCTAGAACCGTATGAGCCTCGGCAAGAGCTTTCATTTGAGCTATAACTTGTACATGCGTCATATATGAAACATATGAAAATTATGAAAATGAAACAGTGTTCAAAACCCAGCTCGGGTATACCAAATTACTGTGTATTTAAGTGTAAATAACTTTTGTACAGTAGAATAAAAACCAAAGTGATGCACATGTGCATAAAATATAGATTCTACACTTTCAAACGAAACCACTTAAGGGGGTCTGGTGCAATGCTAGCCCTTTAAATCTTAAAGCGTCCATGGATTTTAACTGGTTAATCAGCTATACTAATAGAGAAGACTCCAGATCCAGATCTGTTTTTACATTACTGTGATGGTTGGGTTTAGGGTTAGGGTTGGGGTAGACGTTAATAAAATACAATTAATGGGAAATTTAATAAATAATATACAAATTCTCGATAACTTCGAGCCCCTAGTAGGTGCAGAAGGCCCCTACTGGCCCATATATATCAGCTGATAACTACTTATATTGCCCATTCAGTCGAGTGATAACATTCAAATCGGCTGAGCATTATTAACCTCATTAAGATTTGATTACTTCTATTGGCTGCAGAACAAACCACTGTTGTCCAATGGCTTGTCTAATTAACATAACTTCCATAGATAACCTAATTAACCTAGTCAAGCCTTTAAAAATTGCATTTTGGTCTCTTAAATATAATTATTCATTCGTTCATTTTTCTTCATGCTTGTCGCCACCATGGAACTAACCACCAACTTATCCAGGATATGTTTTACACAGCAGATGCCCTTCCAGCTGCAACCAAGTACTGGGAAACATCCAACACTCATACACTATGGCCAACATAGCTCATCCAATTCACCTATAGGGGGAAACTGGAGCACCTGAAGGAAACTCATGCCAACACGGGGAGAACATGCAAACTCCAAACAGAAATGCCAACAGTCCCAGCCAGGACTCCAACCAGCGACCTTCTTGCTGTGAGGGAACAGTGCTAACCTCTGAGCCACCATGCTGCCCACAATATAATAAGACAAATAATATTTACACTCATCATTTCATATTAGAAATTAGTTATGAAAAACTACTGTTCAAAAATGTGGTCTCTCTCCGTTTCACAGCACTTGGGAAATATTTTAAGAGAATTAAAATGTCACAGGAGGACTAATCATGCTGATGTCAATGTATGGTCCATGATATTTGTAATGCATTATGCAATTCACAATTGCTTTCACCAGAAAACAGTAGCAAAACAACAAACAGTACTAACACAATGACACTGAAATCTCCAATTTTATCAGAGCAGTGTTCACTGACCAACACGATAGTATGCACACACTCATTTCTGCATCTTTAATTTTATCCCTGCATTTGAAGGCATTCCTGCTTTGTGTGCAATAACATGGCAGTCATATTGGATTATAAAGCAAAACTGGATTTCTCTGATATCTTAATATGTTTTGCTGTTCATTTTCTTTATCCCTCACATGCTGAATCCATCTCACGTGTGCAGCGGCGAAGAGCAGAAGCAGGCCAGCCTAAAGCAACAATTTAAGCACACATGAATGAACGTTTTAAATAGCACACAGTTGCTGACTGGAAAACGTTGATTGCTCTCATACAAGACCTGAACTTGTTCCATTACTGTACAAAAAAGGTGGTACGATTTCAAAAGGTGCTATTTCTTACTGCAAATAGAGAACTTAAATGTTTTTTTAAGCTATTTTATTGTTAAATAAGATATAAAAATGTATCCTTAGCCTTTTACCGCATGCATATATTTTCCCTGCAGACTTTTAATATATTTCCAGTGCTGTCAAACGATTAATAGCGATTATAAGCATTCAAAATAAAAGTTCATAGTTAAAAAATATATTTTGGCGTACTGTATATAAATATTTGCACAACTATATTGTATAAAATGCTTGTTTATTTTATATATACATAGTTATATAACTAATTATACCTAAACATAAATATGTAAATATATTTATTTGGTATATGTTTTGTATTTTATGTAGAGTATGTGTGTGTTTACAGTTGAAGTCAGAATTATTAGCTCCCCTGGATTATTTTTTCCCCCAATTTCTGTTTAACAGAGAGAAGATTTTTTCAACACATTTCTAATCATACTAGTTTTAATAACTCAGTTCTAATAACTGATTTATTTTATCTTTGCCATGATGACAGTAAATAATATTTGACTAGATATTTTTCAATACATTTCTATACAGCTTAAAGTGACATTTAAAGGCTTAACTAGGTTAATTAGGGTAACTAGGCAGGTTAGGGTAATTAGGCAAGTTATTGTATAACAATGGTTTGTTCTGTAGACTATTGAAAAAAAATTAGCTTAAAGGGGCTAATAATATTGATCTTAAAAGGGTTTTTAAAAAATTAAAAACTGCTTTTATTCTAGCCGAAATAAAACAAGTAAGACTTTCTCCAGAAGACAAAATATTATCAGACATACTGTGTAAATTTCCTTGCTCTGTTAAACATTATTTAGGAAATATTTAAAAAAGAAAAATAATTCAAAGGGAGGCTAATAATTCTGACTTCAACTGTGCGTGTATATACACACTAATAATAATTCAGGAGGGTCAATAATTCTGACTTCAACTGTATACAGTATTACATAAATGCATCTTGGATTCGATTGTGATTAATCATTTCAAAGCACATTTGTTTTGCTAAACTGTCCTTCAGTTAATATAACACTTTAATTTATTTATTCATTTATTTTTTAGGATTTGTTTTAATAAACAAATCAAACAAAAAAACACGGTCACACTTTATTTTGATGGTCTGTTTGTTGAATTTAAGTTACATTGCATCTACATGTCAACTATTTCTCATTAGATTATAAGTAGACTGTTAGGTTGGGGTTGGGGTATGTGTAAGTTGACATGTACTTGCAAAGTTTCTTATAGTCAGTTAAATGTCTGTTGAAGGAGCATATCAACAGATATTAAGCAGACAGTCTACTAATACTCAAATGGACCATCAAAATAAAGTGTTATCAAAAACACTAGCATGGGACTTCACTCACATACAAGCAAAACTATAACCTGGTCCAAAAAACAATATATCCTAGAAGGAATGTGTAGGTGAGACCTCAGGAGACTTCCAATTATCACAGAAACAAAGCTCAAACACCCCCCCCCCCAAAAAAAAAAAATTTAAATAGAGCTTCGCTCAAAAAACAGAAACCCTGTCTGTAACTCTAAAAGGAAGAGGTGATGATTATTTCAGGCCTCAAGCAAAAAAAAAAATGTTCAGGCGACAATCAATCATACGTTGTGTTACAGATGACTGTAATAATTCAAAGAGGCAAGCGGTGGGGTGCAAAAATCCAAAGATGGAACATTTTGCATCAGGTTGCACAAAACTTTAAGCTTTGGAGTACCCATCAAACATACTTCACCAGAACTCAAAGTGCAAAACCAGAAAGTATAAGCAACTGTATTATCAGCTGTCTTGTAGCCATCATATGAGACTTCAAAAATAATAAAAACAGGAACAATTATATGCAATCTGGCTTTTTAATGACGTGTAAACAGCTAATTTGAATTGTTTAAATGTAATAAATTGATTCATTCATTTTCCTTCAGCTTAGTCTCTATTTCAGCGAATGTTTGTGGAAACATTTCCTCAGAACACTTTAGTAAGCCAACTCATTTCTTTAAGTTAGTAGAAATTGACATTTTTATTTTGTACCACAACAACATGTTTGTGATTAGTGGTGCAACACACAGACGTCTCTCATTAACAGTCATTAGCTAGGGAGCTTCAGGTTGTATTAAAATACTATGATACTCTTTTTATATATGAATATAGTTGGGTTCTTCCTCAGTTGGGCTCAGTTTTGGTTTCAACTATTTCTCAAACAAACAACAGGCCTTTCTCTTTACCACAGTGGCAACCATATAAAGTTCACAATTAAAGTAACATACATTACAGCACAGTATTAACCCATTCAGATCTGAAATATATTTATATGGCTTATTATATGGCCTCAATAAAAGGGCAAATGAAAATTATTAAGTGTCAATATCATATATATATATATATATATATATATATATATATATATATATATATATATATATATATATATATATATATATATATATATATATATATATATATATATATCTCAATAGTTTTTTTTTGTCAATCTCAGTGGACATAAGGTCAAAACAGTACTACAAAAACAATATACCAACATAAATTAAAAATAAAATAATACAAATTGTTGTATTACACTGTACACTTGTATTGTAGAACCCACTGTACATTATAATTGACAAAAGTACACTGCAAAAAAGGCTGGGTACCACAAAAGTCCTTCATATTGTGCCAACACAAATGTATTAAGCTAAAACTGAATAGATTTTATTTTACAAATTTAAGTAGATTGAACTTAAAACAATTAAGCAGTAATAAACAAACCTCAAGAATTGTTATTTTCTGCTTATTTTGAGAGTAATGAAACATCTTCATAACATAACATAATTGACAGACATACACACTATATATATATTTTTATATATCAATTATCGATTAATCAATATATCAATTATTGATTAATCAATTATCGACAATTATATATATATATATACATAATTGTCTATAATTGATTATTTAACTTTAATTAGTAAATGCAATTTTTTCTACACTATCTATGAAATATTGTCAAAAATATTAATAAATGTGTATAAAACCAATAAAATAAATGAAAATGTTGCGTTGAAAAAAAATTATTAATTGTATTCACCAATTTTTTTTAAGGTAAGTAATTGCAAACAATTTTTATGAGGTGAGTTATAAAAACAAATTAAGTTGAACATTACTAAACTTAATTTGTTTGTTTAAATTCAGCCTATATAAATTGTTTGCAATTACTTACCTTAAAAAAAAAGAGTAAATCCAAAGAGTCACTTTTTACAGTGTGCTTGCACTTGTGTTTGGAACAAAGTGCTGTCGTGCTTCTATTCATCAAAGCGAATATTATTGAAATTAGGCAGAGCCTTATTGCTGTTTGATTGGATGATACATGTTCGATATCATGGACAGTAGGCTTTAAATTTGGTGAAATGTCCAGTAGGCAAAATAAATAAATAAATAAAAAGACCTGACGTGATATCCATTGACACGGGATCCAAAAGGGTTAAATACTCACTTAAATCTCTATGTTAATATTGCGCAAAAAACAAACAAAAAAACTGAACAACTCTTAAGTGCAGTACTTATTGCCTATACACAGTCTGATGCAAAACATGCTGGGAATTAGACATCTGCTTCTACTCATTGATTTTAGGTTCACCTTAATACACTAAACATTTGAGTTCATGCAACTTATTTCTAATACGTTTCATTATATTGTTTTACATTATTGGCATATAATGAACATATTTAATGTCACTGTTTGATATTACAGTGTGTTATATTAGATGTAGTTGTGGCATAACATTTGCTCACGTGTATACATCAGGCGTTCGCTGACCGATTAAATGCATGTCAGAATATTTTACGCACTACAGATGAGCTCAGTACACAGCCATAAACACCAAACATCTGGCTGCTCAGAAAACATTACTGTCAGTTTAGACGTTTAATCACGCAGGCCGAGTGAAAACCAATGCAGTTTACACGAGGTCTTACAGACAAGGAGCTAAATCATCCTTTATCCTAGATAAGCTCAAGTCACAAGCCTGGACAGTTTTTAATGTTTTAGTGAGATTCCTCTTTCTATCAGAGTTAACTCTTGCAAACATTATGACAATATCACAGCATATATATATTAGTTTGGAGCACTGTAAATGGCAATATTGATGTGCTTGGTCTTGATGGTATAGATCTGCTACGCTGCTGCTGCTGCTTTGTTTACCATGGCCGAGCAAGTACTGAGACCTGCTAGTGCCAGTATATACACAGACATGCCATCTGAGAATATAACACGCTGCTGCTGCAAACCTAATATATACATTATGTAGCCATCGTACAAGATGTAAACACAGGCGGAGCTGGGGTGGAGGAGGGTCTCTGAAAACGTGCTGCAGCTTAACTGTGTGGAATGATGCTGAGCATTTAAACTGATGAGAAGCAAGCTCATTGGGCTGCTGAGGTGACAGCAACCCCCCAATAACAATTCTGTGTTTAATAGACATCTAATAGACATCTAAATGTAGACAGTTTGGCTAAAACAAGGCTAAACTTGGGCTGTCAGTGAAAATCTAATAGATATCTAAGCATAGCCCAACCCTAGACTAGTTGTCAAATAGACAAATTAAACAGACCTTATTAGTGTGGTCATTCGTTTCTGTTTATTTGATCACTAGTCTAGTTTTGGCCAATTCTTAGACATCTATTACATTTTCACTGACAGTCCAAATTTAGCCTCGTTTTAGCCAAGACGGCTGTTTAGACATCTATTAGACATCTTTTTAAAATAAAAAATGCTTGCTGGGCAATGTCTCATGATATGTTAATGATGCATGAGCAGATTAGTTGACCTATCAGCCTGTGCGCCTGTGAGTTTCATGCCAGAAATTTCACTAATCGTAATTCTTGGTTAAGGAAACTTTAAACTTATGGTGTAGAAACTTTTCATATTACTATCTTTAAATTTTGAAATAGGCATACATTAAATTCCACCACAACTTTTTATAAGAAAATGCATTGGAGGAAAGAGAAGCAAATTATCTTTGCTGTAGTCTGCAAATCTTACTTGAAAACACAATTCAGTGGTGAACAAACGTGTAATAAATCATCAATGCATTAAATCAGCATCATATTTTCCATAATGACAGTTTAATGGCAGAAATGTTGTACACAAATATCTAAAAAAAATTATAAAAAATTAATTTGCAAGCCTTAATAGTCTATACTTTTAGAGCAAAGAAAATGCATTGGAGTAAAGAGAAGCAAATGATTTCTGTTGTAGTCTGTAAATCTTACTTAAAAACATAATTAATTGGTGGACAAACATGTAATAAATCATCAATGCATTAAATCAGCATCGTATTTTCCATAATGACAGCTTCATGGCTGAAATGTTGTACAAAAATATCTAAAAAATAATAATAATTAATTTGCAAGCCTTAATAGTCTATACTTTTAGAGCAAAGAAAATGCATTGGAGTAAAAAGAAGCAAATAATCTCTTCTGTAGTCAGCAAATCTTACTTAAAAACATAATTAATTGGTGGACAAACATTTAATAAATCATCAATGCATTAAATCAGCATCGTATTTTCCAAAATGATAGTTTTATAGCTGAAATATTGTACAAAAAGACTTTTAAAATAATTATAATTAATTTGCAAGCCTTAATAGTCTTTATTTTTAGCGCAAACAAAATGCAATGGAGTAAAGAGAAGCAAATCATCTCTTCTGTAGTCAGCAAATCTTACTTGAAAACATAATTTAGTGGTGGACAAACATATAATAAATCATCAATGCATTAAATCAGCATCGTATTTTCCATAATGACAGTTTAATAGCTGAAATGTTGTACACAAATATCTAAAAAAAAATAATAATAATTAATTTGCAAGTGTTAATATTCTATACTTTTAGAGCAAAGAAAATGCATTGGAGGAAAGAGAAGCAAATAATCTCTTCTGTAGTCTGTAAATCTTACTTAAAAACATAATTAATTGGTGGACAAACATGTAATAAATCATCAATGCATTAAATCAGCATCATATTTTCCATTATGACAGCTTCATGGCAGAAATGTTGTACACAAATATCTAAAAAATAAAATAAAAATTAATTTGCAAGCCTTAATAGTTTATATTTTTAGAGCAAATAAAATGCATTGGAGTAAAGAGAAGCAAATTATCTCTTCTGTAGTCTGTAAATCTTACTTAAAAACATAATTAATTGGTGGACAAACATGTAATAAATCATCAATGCATTAAATCAGCATCACATTTTCCAAAATGACAGTTTTATAGCTGAAATATTGTACAAAAATACTTTTAAAATAATAATAATTAATTTGCAAGCCTTAATAGTCCTTATTTTTAGAGCAAATAAAATGCATTGGAGCGAAGAGAAGCAAATCATCTCTTCTGTAGTCTGCAAATCTTACTTGAAAACATAATTAATTGGTGGACAAACATGTAATAAATCATCAATGCATTAAATCAGCATCATATTTTCCATAATGACAGCTTCATGGCTAAATTGTTGTACAAAAATATCTAAATAATAATAATAATTAATTTGCAAGCCTTAATAGTCCTTATTTTTAGAGCAAAAAAAAAAAAAAAAAGAAATTGCAAGTGAGACTATAGGAGGAAGAGACTATATGACTAGAGTAACAAAAATTGAATCATAAAATTGAGCAAACAAACTTTGAGTCAGCGTGCTTGAAGCATGTGAGAGTCTGTTATTGAATTGTGTTTTTAGAGCCTACTGTATGCGTGCAAACGTTTTTCCTGTTTTCATTATTTACTTATAACTTTGAACAAATTCATTGTGAAAAGACGCATTAAAATTGCATTAGGACTGAAAAAGCAGCATATGAATAAACACATCCTGACACAGCACTGCTGGTAACACTTTACAACAAGGTTCTGTTAGTTAATGTATTTACTAACATGAACAAATAATTACCTTTACATTTATTACAGTAATAATTAATCTTTGTTAACGTTAGTTAATTAAACAAGTGTTTGTAAACTCACAGTGCATTAATGTTAACAAACACATTTGGATTTATATAATGCATTAGTACATGTTATGATTAATAAATGCTGTACAAGGTTGTTCATACTTAATGCTAGTGAATGCATTAACTAACATCAACTAATGGAATTTTATTGTAAAGCATGACAGATCTGCTTATTGCAAATGCACTTATTATTAACATCACAGAGATGTTTGATTCCTGAAAAGGACACAAATCAAATTTATGGATAAACCTGACAGAAGGTCCTGTAAATAAATCATGTTGAATCATATATTATAATGGCCTGTTTATAGTATTTCCTCATTTCCTACTTTATATAAACACTCAGATTCTGCCACTTCTAATTATTATTTTTTATTACTATAACTCCTTTTGTGGTGGCTCAGTGGTTAGCACTGTTGCCTCACATCAAGAAGGTCGCTGGTTCGAGTCCCGCTGGGTCAGTTGGTGTTTCTGTGTGGAGTTCGCATGTTCTCCCCTTGGTGATCTGGTTTCCCCCCACAGTCCAAACACATGCGCTGTAGGTGAATTGAATAAACTAAGTTGGCCATAGTGTATGAGAGTGAACGAGTGTGTATGGGTGTTTCTCAGTACTGGTTTGGCGCTAGAAGGGCATCTGCTGTGTAAAACATATGCTGGATAAGTTGGTGGTTCATTCCACTGTGGCGACCACTGATAAATAAGGGACTAAGCTGAAGGAAAATAAATGAATGAATGAATTAACTCCTTTTGTTAAATAACAAATAGTATTAGAGCACATGTTAAAACATGTAAATGTCAACACATTTAGAGGCTGGGATTCAATAAATAAATACACTAACAAAATAAAATGGTGTAGCATTTTCTCTCATTTACTAGATTGTTAATATACATAACAAGAAATAGCAAATAATCTGCAAGATGCACATTAAATCAGTGGTGAAATTTTGCAGTAGAAAGACTGTAGTAGCATTTTCAAAATATAATAGTAATAATAGCACATTTTCTTGTAAATCATACTTCAGTAATCTTTATTTACAACATAGAACAAAGTAATATATGCATGGTTCAGTGTCTTGAAGGACAATTATTGTTTGAAATTAAGATGTTAAAATCACCATTAACAAATTGCACGTTTTAAAGGATAACATTAAATCTGCAGCTAAATATAATAATATATAAACCCAAAACTAAAGTGCTAGAGTACAGAAAGAAAGATGAAACTATAACAAACACGGTTTACAAAAATAGGAGAGTGCTCATGTGAAACAGAGATCCAACATCTGTCAGTCACATAATCTTCCAGTCTGAGAGAGAGAGAGAGAGAGAGAGAGAGAGAGAGAGAGAGAGAGAGAGAGAGAGAGAGAGAGAGAGAGAGAGAGAGAGAGAGAGAGAGAAAATGCGAAAAAATAATAAAATTAAAAATTAAATAAACTGTAATAAATAAAAAATTAAAATAAATATAAAAATGTTAAAAATTAAAATATTAAAATTTAATTTAATAAAAAAATATAATAAAATAAAATACAAATAAACAAATCATTGCATGTCTAAATAAATTAAAAAAAAAAACACAAATGAAAAATCAAAATGAGTCCCACTTTATATTAAGTGGCCTTTAGTAATTCATTACAATGTATTTATTGCGTAAATACATGTATTTACTGTGTACTTCTGCTTGATTAAATACCTGTATGTAATCACATCTGTAATTAACTTCTATAATTACACTTGTAAATACACTGTTGACCATCCCTTACACCTTAATCCACCCTTAAACCTACCCATACCACTAAACCCGTCCATAACCCTACCCCTATCCCAACTCAAGATCCCCAAAAGTGTTCTTATTTATTGCGTAAATACATGTATTTACTGTGTACTACTGTTTGATTAAATACCTGTATGTAATCACATCTGTAATTAATTTCTATAATTACACTTGTAAATACACTGTTGACCATCCCTTACACCTTAACCCACCCTTAAACCTACCCATACCACTAAACCCGTCCATAACCCTACCCCTATCCCAACTCAAGATCCTCAAAAGTGCTCTCAAATAAATTATGAACACAGTAAGTATGTTGAATTCATTTTTTTATGCAAGTACACACTAGTTAAGGACACTTAATATAAAGTGGGAGCTAAATATGTAAAAAGCGAAGCAAGTTGCAAAACAATTGAGCACTGATTAGAGAGCAAGATCTGGCATAATATTTCAGCACATAATATCTCAGCACATAATATCTCAGCACAAATAAAGCATGGATCTTCTTCAGATACAAACTCAGTGGTCAGTCTTGCCTTAAAGAAAGCAAACTGTGAAAAACACAATTGCCAAAGTGCTTGTTTTCACACTAAAGCTCCTTCCGAGCCATATGTTATGCATTTATAGATGCAAGAACTGCATACAATCAATAAAAACGAGCACATCTGTTAAAGTGAACACTGTGAACACATTATGAACAACAACATTTACGCTATTTAAGATCTGCCATGCAAAAAGCAAAGCTGAAAAGATGACAAAAAGACTTTAATCCGTTGTTATGAAACAGGTTAAACGCATTATAATGATGAACGTTTGTCATTTGTTTGATTAAAGGCTTGTCAGTCAGATCTGTTGATGAAGATTTTCTTTTCAACTATCAGGATCAGATCATCAAGGGGGTTAGAATTTATGTGGCACTAAGAGCTTGGCACGTGTGGCACTGCGGCCGTCCACATGCACTGACGTCCCAATCTTATTCTGCATGTCAAAATCAATGAAGTCAGATCCAAATCTAAAGTCTCCCCTCCATGATCCTGTGGTTAAAAACGAGTTAAATCGATCATCCTTCTGCAGGGTATTGAATCGGCTTACATCTGAATATCCAGGAGGACCGCAGGTAGGAGGAAAAATGGGTAAGTTCGCAGTGGAGCGGTACATGTATCTGTGTTTACATAGTTTCATATAGATCACCGAAATGATGAGCACAAGGAAAAGACTTGACACCCCAGCCAAAGCCAATATTAAATATAAAATAAGATCATTGCGTGTGTGTGACTCCTCAATGCCACGTGCAAAAAGCTCATCGATGACGGGCAAATCATTTTCAGTCATGATATTGATCGTTGCAGTAGCAGACAAAGATTCAGGCCCGTTATCGTTTACAGAAACTAATACAGCATGTTTGATTTCATCATCTTCAGCAAATGGTCTCAGCGTCCTAATTTCTCCACAATGCAGTCCGATTGAGAACAAATTAGGTTGCGTGGCTTTTACAATCCGATAGGACAGCCATGCATTGTGTCCAGCGTCTGCATCAACAGCAACCACTTTAGTGACCAGATAACCAGCAGGAGCAGCTCGGGGGACAATATCATCAGCAACATACCCGTCAAACTGAACTGGGTACAGCACAACCGGAGGATTGTCGTTCATATCTGTGATGTAAATCCGGATTGTGCATGTGCTTGTAAATGAAGGCCTTCCTCCGTCCCGTGCCATGGCCTGAGCGTAGAAGTGAGTGGATACTTCGTAATCAAAAGGACGTATAGTAAATATCTCACCAGTTTCTGTGTTAATAGACAGATATAAAGCAGAGTCTTCTGAGAGAGAATATAATATTCGAGCGTTCTGCCCTTCGTCCGCGTCGTCAGCTTTGATTTTGATCACTGGGGTTCCCTGAGGCTGATTCTCAGCAAACTGGACGCTATAGTTTGCATGTCTAAAAATAGGAGGATTATCATTTATGTCTGTGACTGTTATGGCTACAGTTTTACTGCTGAATAAAGGCGGTGTTCCTGCATCCACTGCGGTCACGGTTATGTTATAGTGAGTACACTTTTCTCTGTCTAACCTGCCATCAATTACAAGCATGAAGTAATTCTTAACTTCTGATACTAGTTTGAATGGCACATCATCAGATAGTTTGCATATGACGCGACCACCAATATCCAGATCATAAACGTGTAGCAAAGCTACCATAGTTCCTGGTGCAGCATCTTCCGGCACTGAAGATGAAGCTGATTTAACTGCAATAACAGGCGCGTTGTCGTTTACATCTATCACATCTATGATTAATTTGCAATGAGATGACTGTCCGCCACCATCTTTAGCTTGCACATCCAGCTCATGAGAACTGGCCTCTTCATAATCCAAAGCACCCTTGATCCTGACCTCCCCCGTCACAGGGTCGACCTCCAAAATCCCTCTGGTCTTATCAGGAACGTGACTGAAAGAATAACTAACCACCCCGTAAATCCCGCTGTCTAAATCTGTGGCGTTTAATTTGACCAGGACAGAACCTTTAGATGAATTTTCCTCTATGCTGACTTTGTAAACGCTCTGACTAAACACTGGGATGTTATCATTGGCGTCTAAAACGTGAATGTGAATCGACGCCGTTCCAGAACGGGAAGGTCGGCCGCCATCAACTCCACTCAACGTCAGAAAGTGATCAGCTTTGCTTTCTCGGTCCAAAGGCTTTTTGAGGACCAGTTCAGGATACGCATTATTGTCCATCTGAGTGTTCATCTCCAAAGCGAAATATTCATTCTCGCTAAGTTGATAATGATGGACAGAATTAGCTCCGATGTCAGGATCGCGAGCGCTTTCGAGTGGGAAACGTCTCCCTAGGACTGTTGATTCCAGTAGCTCCAGTTCAATCTGACCGTTGTCAAACGCCGGGCTGTTATCGTTGATGTCCTGGACATCCAATAGGAGGCTGTACACTTTGAGAGGGTTCTCCAAAAGCAGCTGGAATTGTAGTTTGCAGTGAACGGACTGTGCGCAAAGCTCCTCACGATCCATTCTTTCGCTCGCTAAAAGCAAACCCGTTTCAGCTCTCAGCTCACAAAACTGTCGGCTTTCTTCGGCAACAACTCGAGCGTTGCGTCTCATGAGCTCGGACATATCTATTCCCAAATCTCTTGCAACATTTCCGATGACAGAGCCTTTCCGCATCTCCTCAGGAACTGAGTACCGCACTTCAGCAAAACAACCGCACATGCAAATCAAGCAGAAGCAAAACTGAGGCCAAAACTGACATGACGGACACACCATGTTGCAAGAATATTAATAGTTGCGTTTAAAGAAAAAGGAACAAAAATAACTACAGCCAAAGCGCATTCTGAACAGATCCTCGCAGACGCTGCACTCTGATGCTCTGCTCCTGTCGGCTCTGATTTTATTTTCATCTCTCTCTCTTTCTCTGCACGCCTACAGCACTGCCCTCCCCATCCATCCCTCATTCTGCCTCTCCCTCCTCTCCGCTTGCTGCGTAATGCTGATTAAACTGGGGAATCAGGGCACACAGTACAGAACAGATCACTGACTAAGCGGAGTATAACATACGAGCGTCACCCTCTGGTGAGTTACAGACTAACAACACACTTTCTCAACCCAATTAATAACAACAATAATTGCAAATTATATCGAATAAAACATAACTAAATTTGATTTCAGAGGTCAAACTAAATATTAGGAGCTTTTAAAAGAAAATTTGCAAAGACATTTTATTAAAAACTATGAATATTAATGGTAAAATCAGATCGTTTAAAAAATCTGATGAATAAGAATGAGATGAATTTTATATTAATTCACTCTAGATTTTATTGGTAATCTATGCATATAACAAGCCCCAATTATTAACTTTCCTTAAAGCAGGGGTCACCAAACTTGTTCCTGGAGGGCCGGTGTCCTGCAGATTTTAGCTCCAACCCTAATCAAACACACCTGAACAAGCTAATCAAGGTCTTACTAGGTGTACTTGAAACATCCAGGCAGGTGTGTTGAGGCAAGTTAGAAGTAAACCCTGCAGGGACACCGGCCCCCCAGGACCAAGATTGGTGACCCCTGCCTTAAAGGGACAGTTTCACCCAATAAGGAAAAGTCTGTCATTGTTTACTCACACTTAACTTGTTTCAAACCTTTAGGAGTTTATTTCTTCTAATGAACACAAAACAATTCATGTTGGGCAATGTTAGAAACCTGCTGTAACGATTAACTCTTGTAATTTTGTTTTCCCTACTATGTAAGGCAGGGGTGTCCAAACTCGGTCCTGGAGGGCCGGTGTCCTGCTGAGTTTAGCTCCAACTTGCTTCAACACACCTGCCTGGAACTTTCTAGTACATCTAGTAAGAGCTGGATTAGCTGCTTCAGGTGTGTTTGATTAGGGTTGGAGCTAAAATATGCAGGACACCGGCCCTCCAGGACAGAGTTTGGACAACCCTGATGTAAGGTAATGGTTACAGGTTTTTAACATTCTTCAAAATATCTTATTTTGTGTTTAGCAGAAAAATGAAACTCATTAAAGATTGGGACCACTTGAGGGAGATCAAATAGTGAGTAAATTGTCATTTTGGGTTGAACTCTTTCTTTTTAACTTCTAATAAAGGCCAGATGTTACGTTTGTACATTGTTTAATGAACAAATCATACAAAGAGGTAAATGGAAATGTCCTACGTTATCACACAAGATTATAAGAAAGAAGAATTTAATATTTTGGGCTGCCACAACAACACCAACAACAACAACAACACCAATAATAATAATAATAATAATAATAATAATAATAATAATAATAATAATAATTCTGCTCCAAAACAAATCTGCATTTGCAACGACATAAAAATGCTAATATTGAAAAGTGAGAATGTAATTCCTTGGTGATGATAATGCTATTATAAAATAAAATGCACACAATTTCATACCTTATTATCAGAGGGACTTTCCTCTGCATCTAGTCCTTCCAGATCATACAAAGCCGTCTTTCTCAGAGTCAGGTCAGCAGTCAGCGTGCCATCATTGTAAGATCTGACAAACTTGAAGTCACTAGTGCGCGAGCCCGTGGTCAGGTATGCGTCATAATTGTACGCGCTGCGGAGAGTTCCCGCGCCCTCCACCTCTGCGTAATTTGGAGGCAGATACGCGCTGGGAATGGCTACAGCTCCATCAAACAAGAGTCTGGGCTTTCTCCTGCGACAAAACCTCACGGCCAGAATGATGATGATGAAGGTCAGGAAGAAAGTGGAGACGGACACCAGCGCGATGATCAAATAAAACGTCAGTTTGGAGCTGCTCTCGTCATGAGACATGTCTTTCAGTTCTGGCACTTCAGCCAAGTTATCTGATACAAGTAAATACAGTGCGCACGTGGCTGAGAGAGAGGGCTGTCCGTTATCTCTGACTGACACAATAAGGTTCTGCTTCATGCTGTCAGATTCAGAAATGTCCCGCTGCGTCCTGATCTCTCCGCTGTGGACACCGATAGTGAAAAGTCCCGGATCAGTCGCTTTAATGATGTGATACGAGAGCCACGCGTTCTGGCCAGAATCCGCGTCCACGGCGATCACCTTGGAGACGAGAGAGCGCGCCTGCGCGGTTTTGGGGACCATCTCGGTCATGAAGGAGTTTCCCTCCGGAGAGGGGTATAATATCTGAGGAGAGTTGTCATTCTCATCCGATATGAAGACACTCACGGTCACGTTACTGCTCAGAGGAGGAGACCCGTTGTCTCTGGCTAACACAAGAACTTGGAAACTTTTCATCTGCTCGTAATCAAACGACCTCACGGCATGAATGACCCCGGTGTCTCCGTTAATGGATAAAAAGGAGGACACCGGTGCGCCATTGACACCAGAGGACAACAGAGAATAAACTACAGTGCCATTCTGTCTCCAGTCCGGGTCTGTAGCTGATACTGAACAAATAGAGGAGCCTGCTTTGTTATTTTCTTGCACATGAGCTTTGTAATTCTGCTGCTGAAATACAGGTGGATTATCATTGACGTCAGCTACAGTCAAGTGAATATTCTTAGTGGAAGATAAAGGCGGAGAGCCCTCATCAGTAGCAGTAATTGTAATATTATATTCAGAGAGCAGCTCGCGGTCTAATTCACCTGTGGTCACCAGAGAATAGTAATTTTTGATTGAAGGCACGAGTTTAAATGGGACGTTTTGCTGAATGGAGCAGCGCACCTGTCCGTTATTCTCAGAGTCTCTGTCCTGCACATTAATGATGCCAACCTCGGTACCGGGTAACGCGCTCTCGGGAATTGGGATATTGAGTGATTTTACTATTATTATAGGCGAATTATCATTGATGTCACTTACACTGATTAAAACGTTTGAGTAAGATGTTAGACCTGACCCATCTTTAGCTATAATTCGTAGACTAAATGTGGCTTCTTCCTCAAAATCTACTGGTCCTTTTATGCTAATGACACCTGTCTTTCTATCAAGATTAAACAAATGTTTGTAATCTTCCATAATATGACCAAACTCATAGCTCACTTCTCCATTCTGCCCCTCGTCAGCATCAGTAGCGCTCACTGTCACCACTACAGTATCTACAGGAGAATTTTCAGGCAGACTGACTTTATAGACGGCCTGACTAAAGACTGGAGCATTATCATTAGCATCCAGCACAGTGACGTGTATGGCTACAGTACCTGAGCTCGGTGGAGTCCCGCCGTCTACCGCAGTCAGAATTAAAGTCACCTCTTTCTGCTGCTCACGATCTAATTCCTTGTTTAAAATTATTTCAGCATACTTTTCTTCAAAGGAATTAGCTTGCATGGATAAACAAAATATTCATTATTTTGAATGGAATAGCTTTGAATAGAATTTTGCCCAATATCAGCGTCGTTTGCTTCCTCCAGTAAAAAGCGCTTGCCTTTAACGGCGGACTCCCTGATCTCCAAATTGATCACATCCTTACCAAAATAAGGACTGTTATCGTTAATATCTTGAACCCGAAGACCGATCCGATGCAGTTCTAAAGGATTTTCCAGCACGAGCTCTTGATTCAATACGCACGATGGTTTCTTCCCACAAAGCCCTTCTCTGTCGATTCTCTCCGCTACGGTCAGCTCTCCAGTATTCAGATTAATGTCACAGTATCGTTTTCTGTTACCTTCAGTATCAATGCGAGCTTTACGAGATGACAGTCTGTTCACATCGATACCAAGATCCTTCGCTATATTTCCAATCACAGATCCGCGTTTCATCTCCTCTGGTAAAGAATAGCTCACGTCTCCATTAGCGGTGTGCGCCACAAAAAAGGCGGAGAAGACCAGAAAGAGCACAGTCACCACCAGCAATCCTTTATGGATCATTTTTGGTACTGGAGAAAATACAGCTAACTCGATACACAACAAATCAAAGTAAAACAGACGAATAGTAGCCTAATCAGCACGAACACAAGCCCATGCACAGCAAAGAGGAAAGATCATCCATCAGACAATGCATTCAGCGAATGACAACGCAAGCGCAAAAGGGTGGAGAAACCAAAAAGAAGTGCAAATAACAGGTCAACAGCGACACCATGAGGACCAAGTGAAATATTAATTCACAGATGTATAAACTTTGTAAAACACTTCATACAATAAAAAAACATTCCTTTATCTACAAATGGAGTAAACCCCTAAATTTAGGCTAAGCTAAAGTACCTCAAAGTATACCAAATACACAGAATGGGAATTCTGTAACATAAACCTCATATTACAGTTATAAATAGAAAGACAACAAATCCGCGATGAAACCAAACAACTTTTTTTTTTTCTTATCACCAGACTGGAAAGACTACAGTTCACGCCGCAACACACATCAGTACCACGGACAGCGACCACGGAGGTCAATGCGCCTCTTAATGGGCAACAAACAATGGGTAAAACTAAGGCTCTGCTGTGATGCTCGTTAAAAATGGGATAATATAACAAACATCGGCACACACTTGCAAAACAAATAAATTGTTCCAACAAAGAAATGCAAGTTTAATAGATAACACTACTGGCATTGGGGATGCATTCAAAAGCAAATGCAGAATGGCTGCAACAACATAACAGCAGAGAATTTTGATTAATTGTGGAGGACAGTATTTGAAATATGTGATTGAAAATAATAAGTGAGCAAGGAAAACGGTAAAAAAGCAAGGATATTGTAAATTTCATTAATAAGATGTCATAAAACTTATTAAATCTGACAATAACTCCACCAGTAACAGAGTAAAGGGGTCGTTCACCCACATCACCCCCACTCCAACAATGATAATAATTATCATAACAATAGTAACAAATAATAATAATAATAATAACTAATAATAATAATAATAATAATAATAACTAATAAAAACTATAATAATAATAAGATTAATATTGTATTCAACAATTACTTGTCCTTCACTTGTTTCACAGCTGTCTGAATCGCTTTATTCCCGGTGAACACGCACAAAATAAATATTTTGAAAATGTTGTAAGCTGGCTATTGCAAAAATAAGAAAATACTAAGAAAATCAGCAGCTACAAGTTCTCAACATTCTTTAAAATATCTTTTTTTAATTCAACATCAACAAGAAAATCAAACCGGTTTCTAACAGGTGAATGGGTAAGAAAATTATGACAGATTTTTTGTGAACTACCCCTTTAACAAGTATGTAAAGTTATTGCCACAGTAGAGTTGTGAAAACACAAAGAAAAACGACCAAAAAGAAAATTTTATTAAAGCAAAGGGAAAGTTAATTATGAAGAGGCAAAGTTTTCTAATGCTATAAGCTTTGTTATGACAATAAAAACTTGAGAAATCTAAAACTTACCAGAAATAACGAAATAGTTTACTTACATTAATAAATCTTTGCCTCTACAAGATTTAACTGTATAACGTAATTTCCAATTTTACATGTCCACATACTGCGACGACTACTACTACTAACAACAACAACAACAACAACAATAATAATAATAATGAAACAAATTAAACTATTTCACCTTAATTTTCATAACCATAAAACTATTTGAGTCAAACCAGAAATGAACAAATTAATTGGGCCAAAAAATTTACATACCTGAGAAAGATTCTCTATTCCCTCAATAATACCATTAAGATCATCTGAAGACTGAGTCTTTCTCAGAGTCAGGTCAGCAGTCAGCGTGCCATCATTATAAGATCTGACGAACTTGAAGTCACTAGTGCGCGAGCCCGTGGTCAGGTATGCGTCATAATTGTAGGCGCTGCGGAGAGTTCCCGCGCCCTCCACCTCTGCGTAATTTGGAGGCAGATACGCGCTGGGAATGGCTACAGCTCCATCAAACAAGAGTCTGGGCTTTCTCCTGCGACAAAACCTCACGGCCAGGATGATGATGATGAAGGTCAGGAAGAAAGTGGAGACGGACACCAGCGCGATGATCAAATAAAACGTCAGTTTGGAGCTGCTCTCGTCATGAGACATGTCTTTCAGTTCTGGCACTTCAGCCAAGTTATCTGATACAAGTAAATACAGTGCGCACGTGGCTGAGAGAGAGGGCTGTCCGTTATCTCTGACTGACACAATAAGGTTCTGCTTCATGCTGTCAGATTCAGAAATGTCCCGCTGCGTCCTGATCTCTCCGCTGTGGACACCGATAGTGAAAAGTCCCGGATCAGTCGCTTTAATGATGTGATACGAGAGCCACGCGTTCTGGCCAGAATCCGCGTCCACGGCGATCACCTTGGAGACCAGGGAGCGCGCCTGCGCAGCTTTGGAGACCATCTCGGTCATGAAGGAGTTTCCCTCCGGAGAGGGGTATAATATCTGAGGAGAGTTGTCATTCTCATCCGATATGAAGACACTCACGGTCACGTTACTGCTCAGAGGAGGAGACCCGTTGTCTCTGGCTAACACGAGCACTTGGAAACTTTTCATCTGCTCGTAATCAAACGACCTCACGGCATGGATGACCCCGGTGTCTCCGTTAATGGATAAAAAGGAGGACACCGGTGCGCCATTGACATCAGAGGACAACAGAGAATAAACTACAGTGCCATTCTGTCTCCAGTCCGGGTCTGTAGCTGATACTGAACAAATAGAGGAGCCTGCTTTGTTATTTTCTTGCACATGAGCTCTGTAATTCTGCTGCTGAAATACAGGTGGATTATCATTGACGTCAGCTACAGTCAAGTGAATATTCTTAGTGGAAGATAAAGGCGGAGAGCCCTCATCAGTAGCAGTAATTGTAATATTATATTCAGAGAGCA
The DNA here is from genome assembly GCF_903798145.1 of Danio aesculapii. Taxonomy (NCBI): domain Eukaryota; kingdom Metazoa; phylum Chordata; class Actinopteri; order Cypriniformes; family Danionidae; genus Danio; species Danio aesculapii. The sequence goes on from NC_079448.1 coordinate 3,140,453, forward strand.
GCTCGCGGTCTAATTCACCTGTGGTCACCAGAGAATAGTAATTTTTGATTGAAGGCACGAGTTTAAATGGGACGTTTTGCTGAATGGAGCAGCGCACCTGTCCGTTATTCTCAGAGTCTCTGTCCTGCACATTAATGATGCCAACCTCGGTACCGGGTAACGCACTCTCAGGAATGGGACTATTAAGAGACTTAACTATTATAATCGGCGAATTATCATTGATGTCAGATACATCGATAACTACAGTCGAATATGAAACCAGCCCCAGCCCATCTGTGGCTTGTATTGGAAGCTCAAATGATGCTTCGTCCTCAAAGTCAAGAGACCCTATTAAAGTTATTCTTCCATTGTTTTGGTCAAGAGAAAAAATAGTAATGTCATTTTCTGAAATATGCCCAAACTCATACGTCACTTCTCCATTTTGTCCCTCGTCAGCATCAGTAGCGCTCACTGTCACCACTACAGTATCTACAGGAGAATTTTCAGGCAGACTGACTTTATAGACGGCCTGACTAAAGACTGGAGCATTATCATTAGCATCCAGCACAGTGACGTGTATGGCTACAGTACCTGATCTCGGTGGAGTCCCGCCGTCTACCGCAGTCAGAATTAAAGTCACCTCTTTCTCCTGCTCACGGTCTAATTGCCTCTCTAGTACCAATTCTCCGTAAAATTTCCCGGTTGTTTTTGCAGTAACAGCCAATTCAAAATATTCATTTTGTGCTAAATTATAATTTTGAACTGAATTAGTTCCAATGTCCGCATCATGCGCCTCCTCCAACACAAACCGTGCACCTTTAGCAGCCGATTCTCTAATCTCCAGTTTTATTACATCCTTTTTAAAGAGAGGAGAATTATCATTTATATCATTGACATTAATATTAATACGACGAGATTCAAGAGGATTTTCCAACACGAGTTCTTGTTTAATAACACACGAAGCTTTCTTCGCACAAAGCCCCTCTCTGTCGATTCTCTCCGCTACGGTCAGCTCTCCAGTATTCAGATTAATGTCACAGTATCGTTTTCTGTTGCCTTCAGTATCAATGCGAGCTTACGAGACGACAGTCTGTTCACATCCAGTCCGAGATCCTTTGCAATATTTCCAATCACAGATCCGCGTTTCATCTCCTCCGGGAAGGAATAGCTCACGTCTCCATAAGCGGTGTGCGACAAAAGAGAGACAATGAGAAAAGCCTGCGCATTGAAAGAAACCAAAGATAACCACCTTCCCCTCATTGCAGCTTCTGAGTGATGAGCACGTTTCCTTATATGCATCCTTCTCAAATATTAACAAAAATATTCCGTAATTTCAGCACAGACTTAATAAGCAAACGCTCTGCCCCGTGTATATGGCGTATGTCAAAAACAGCAGTACAAAGGGAAATGGTAAGATTCGAGGGTGGAGAAAACACAACCATTTACTTCGTAGGTGCACAGCGACACCATGAGGATTTTTAATCCGAACATTTTATTGTAAAATAAAAACTCAGCAGCACTATGATTTAACTAAAATAATGCAACTTTATTGCGCCATCAATAAAACAATTGCAAAAACTATTCCCCCCCAAAACACATTTCTGTTTAGCTTTTCAGAAAGAAAACCAATAGTACACGAAGCTCTATTACTCTCAAAGCTTTTTAAAGGCAAGAAGTACCAGCTCCAAAAAATATTAAGAAATACATACAATAAATAAATATAAATGCATCAAAATATTTAAAATTAAATGTATTAAAAATAAGTAAAATAATTTAATTAAATAATAGGCCTAATCAAATTTGAAATGAATGAATGAATACATATATTAGTTCACTTAAAAATAAACAGGAGTAAGTAAATAGGCAAACAGACAAACGAGAGAGAGAGAGAGAGAGAGAGAGAGAGAGAGAGAGAGAGAGAGAGAGAGAAAGAGAGAGAGAAAGAGAGAGAGAAAGAGAGAAACTAAACGTCATATTTCTACAGGGAGTATTCGGCTTAAATCTCCTAAAAGGCAATAATATTAATAATAATAATAATAATAATAATAATAAAAATTCACATTTGCCCCGTCACACAGGCTACTGGCAGAATGATGACACTGTAATCCAGTGAGTCTATCTTCAAAACGTGCATCTTAATGCAGCCTAAATGAACACAAGAACTACCTATTGGCAAACTGACGAGCCCAGACTGTAAGAGCAATACAACGTTGTTCTTATAATTTTCTGCAAAATAAAACGCTTGTAATAAGCCATGAAAAAAGTACTTGCTTATTCTCCAATTCCTTTATTTAAAATATTCACAAAATGTACATTTAATATGAGCAAACATTATCTAAATATTTTATTTCTCTTAAATGTGCCACAATATTGGCATGTGAACTTCATTATTATAAGTAAAACCAACATATACGCCGAAGTTCAAATATATAACTAATAAATAAATAGCATTTCAAGTTGTCATCTGAGTGATAATAAGTTGTTAAACGGCAAGTGACTCCTCATTACTTATAAATCTCGCCTTAAAACTCATATTGAATGATTAGTTTTATTGATTTTTTTATTGGTTTTTAACTTAATTTTATGGATGTTTGTCTATCCTTATACTGAAAAGAAGTCTTTTGCTTGTTGCCATTTTAAAGTTGTTATTAATTTATAAGATGTCAACAGTAAAAAAGCATTATTACCATGCAAATAAAAACTATATAACATTGCAAGCATCTTGCAAATAATATGTATTAAAAAATATTTCCACAGCTAAGTCAGTACTTTACAAGTTTAAAGGAACTAGAAGTAAAACAAACAGGGGAAACATATTTAAGCATAACAGTACATTTCTTCTTTAATTAAATTAAATTAAAGGTAAAGTAAGGTTGTATATATTTGTAATGAAACAAAACAGGAGGATTAGCAGAAAAACACCTTACTAACTAACAAATTTGGAAATATTGTTATTATTAATATAAAAAACAGAGTGAACCATATAACTATATTATCTTAAGAAAATGATAATAATCATAAGAAGAACGAAAAGATTATAAAGTATAAATAAACGGTACCATATTTTCAGAATGTGTGCATTATTGTCATTGGGGAGGAGTGAACTTCTCTTGAGGTAATATTTTTTCTATAAATATTCCAAAAAGCACAAATCCTTGCTCAATGTTTTAAAAATTAAATAAAAAAGTGAATAATCGTTTAGTGGAGCACACAACTATAACTTAAAAATGTACCTCTATACTTTCGACTCCGTCGCCAAGGGTATCCATTATGTTCTCAAAGGACTGAGTCTTTCTCAGAGTCAGGTCAGCAGTCAGCGTGCCATCATTATAAGATCTGACGAACTTGAAGTCACTAGTGCGCGAGCCCGTGGTCAGGTACGCGTCATAATTGTAGGCGCTGCGGAGAGTTCCCGCGCCCTCCACCTCTGCGTAATTTGGAGGCAGATACGCGCTGGGAATGGCTACAGCTCCATCAAACAACAGTCTGGGCTTTCTCCTGCGACAAAACCTCACAGCCAGGATGATGATGATGAAGGTCAGGAAGAAAGTGGAGACGGACACCAGCGCGATGATCAAATAAAACGTCAGTTTGGAGCTGCTCTCGTCATGAGACATGTCTTTCAGTTCTGGCACTTCAGCCAAGTTATCTGATACAAGTAAATACAGTGCGCACGTGGCTGAGAGAGAGGGCTGTCCGTTATCTCTGACTAACACAATAAGGTTCTGCTTCATGCTGTCAGATTCAGAAATGTCCCGCTGCGTCCTGATCTCTCCGCTGTGGACACCGATAGTGAAAAGTCCCGGATCAGTCGCTTTAATGATGTGATACGAGAGCCACGCGTTCTGGCCAGAATCCGCGTCCACGGCGATCACCTTGGAGACCAGGGAGCGCGCTTGCGCCACTTTGGGCACCATCTCGGTCATGAACGAGTTTCCTTCCGGAGAGGGGTATAATATCTGAGGAGAGTTGTCATTCTCATCCGATATGAAGACACTCACGGTCACGTTACTGCTCAGAGGAGGAGACCCGTTGTCTCTGGCTAACACGAGCACTTGGAAACTTTTCATCTGCTCGTAATCAAACGACCTCACGGCATGAATGACCCCGGTGTCTCCGTTAATGGATAAAAAGGAGGACACCGGTGCGCCATTGACATCAGAGGACAACAGAGAATAAACTACAGTGCCATTCTGTCTCCAGTCCGGGTCTGTAGCTGATACTGAACAAATAGAGGAGCCTGCTTTGTTATTTTCTTGCACATGAGCTCTGTAATTCTGCTGCTGAAATACAGGTGGATTATCATTGACGTCAGCTACAGTCAAGTGAATATTCTTAGTGGAAGATAAAGGCGGAGAGCCCTCATCAGTAGCAGTAATTGTAATATTATATTCAGAGAGCAGCTCGCGGTCTAATTCACCTGTGGTCACCAGAGAATAGTAATTTTTGATTGAAGGCACGAGTTTAAATGGGACGTTTTGCTGAATGGAGCAGCGCACCTGTCCGTTATTCTCAGAGTCTCTGTCCTGCACATTAATGATGCCAACCTCTGTACCGGGTAACGCGCTCTCGGGAATAGGTATATTCAGTGATTTATTAATGATAACCGGTGCATTGTCATTAGTATCTGCAACATCTATAATCACCATCGCGTAAGATGTCAAACCAGCAGCATCTTTTGCTAAAACACGCAACTCGTACGTCGATTTCTCTTCATAATCTACTGTACCAGTAACAGTTATTCCTCCAGTATTGCGATTTAGCGAGAATAATGTTTTATCCTCCTCTGAGACATGACCGAATACATACGTGACCTTTCCATTTTGTCCCTCGTCAGCATCAGTAGCGCTCACTGTCACCACTACAGTATCTACATGAGAGTTTTCAGGCAGACTGACTTTATAGACGGCCTGACTAAAGACTGGAGCATTATCATTAGCATCCAGCACAGTGACGTGTATGGCTACAGTACCTGATCTCGGTGGAGTCCCGCCGTCTACCGCAGTCAGAATTAAAGTCACCTCTTTCTGCTGCTCGCGGTCTAACTCTTTATTTAAAACCAATTCGCAGTATTTCCCTGCTAAATCGTTTGATTTAACGTCTAAAATAAAATTATCATTGCTTTCTAAATTGTAGAACTGAACTGAATTCTTTCCTATATCCGGATCATGAGCTTCCTCCAGTAAAAACCGTTCGCCTTTGTCCGCCGACTCCCTGATCTCCATCTTAATAACCTCCTCATCAAAATGCGGTGCGTTATCATTTATATCTTCAATATGTAGAGTAATTCGATGCAATTCCAGTGGATTTTCAAGCATAAGTTCTTGTTTAATAACACACGAGGCTTTCTTTCCACAAAGCCCCTCTCTGTCGATTCTCTCCGCTACGGTCAGCTCTCCAGTATTCATTTTAATATCACAGTATCGTTTTATGCTACCTTCAGTATCAATGCGAGCCTTACGTGATGACAATCTGTTCACATCCAGTCCGAGATCCTTCGCTATATTTCCAATCACAGATCCGCGTTTCATCTCCTCCGGGAAAGAATAGCTCACGTCTCCATAAGCGATGTGCGCCATCACGACACAAAAGCAGAGCGAAAACACTAATGCCATGTTTCTTCTCATCTTGATCTTATCTTAATGTGAAAATTGTGAACGGGTGAAGTCCAAAAGTGCCCGAATAATTAGGAAAATATCCTTGTGCAGTTATCAAATGAAACAACGTCGCCTTTTCTTCTCTTGTCTCCAGCAAACAGCATGTTATAAATGAAAAAAGGTGGGTGGGAGGATTTTTTGTCTGTTCTACAAAAGGTATACAGCGACACCATGAGGGGATAAGTAAGTATAGTTCTGTTAAATTATAAACACTCAATAAAACAGTTTATAAAGTGTTTAAAGAATTTTCGAGAGCACCAATAATTCTAGTGACAGTTCACCAAAAATAAAAACCCTGTTATCATTTGCACAGCCTTCGCTTGTTCCAAACCTGCTTGACTTTCTTTATGCTGTTGAACATAGAAGATATTTTGAAGATAGCTGCAAACCTGTAACCATGGACTTCCACAGTATTTGTTTTTCCTATATGCAAGTCGATATTTTAAAGTTTCCAGTTTTCTTCAACTATTTAGTTTGGTGTTCAACAGAATAATGAATCTTATATAGGGTTTGGAACCACTTGAGGTTGAATAAATAATGATTACATTTTTATTTTTGGGTGAACTATCCCTATAATGCGAATAAGAGCTAGATGACTTTTGTTTCAGCACCACGGACAGCTGTATTGAAAATACCTCAGCTACTTCAGAGAGAATAATATACACTGTAAAACACAAAAAGTTAAGGTAACTTAAACCATTTGAAGAAACCGATTGCAACAAAACATTTAAGTTAAAAAAACTAATCCTAATTAGTACTGTGAACTTAATCCATTTGAGTAAACAACGCAATCTGAGCACAGTAAAACCCAATGAATGAAGAAAACTCAAACCAACTGAGTACTGTAAAACCCAATAAGTTAAGGCAACTCAAATCGTTCGAGGTAACTGATTGTTACAAAATATTTGAGTTAAAAAACTAATCTATATGAGTGCTGTGAACTTACTCTAATTAGTTTGAAGTAATGAGGTATTTAATTCAAAGAGTTCAAAACTCTTTTCAAATG